>NC_067482.1:59850405-60153738 GCF_947179515.1 Apodemus sylvaticus | reverse complement strand
TCACCATAGATACTGTTAATATTTCTAAATAAAGTCCTTTTTATTGTTTGCTTCTTTTACAAGTCTTAGACATTCAGCACTAAGAAAGCATTGTGTGTATTTTTTTTCTATGTTGAATTTCCAACACACAATTCAGTGTTTGGTACAGAACTAATGCTCAGTAAGGCTTAGCTGAATGAACACCAGTTAGGAGTAACAGCCAAGCTTTCCAGTCCACTAAGGTGAACATCATTGATGCCATTCACTGCATCCCAATGAATTAGAAACAGTTTCAACCCTCATGGTAGAGATGCGACACTAAGGGGGGAAATTACATAGATTACAAAGATGGGCTTTGTCAGAGGTAGGATTCAAATCTAGGGGTGCAGATGACTGCCTTGTCCTCTGATGCTGTATTCTCTGTTCATCGATTGTACACAAAATCAAGTAACCTTTTTTGTTGTAGCAGTGCCAATGTCAGAAAGCAATTGAGTTATGCAAAAGCAAAAGTCCTTTCTGTTCCATGAGAGTTGACCAGCTTACTTCTCAGATCAATCCATGGCTTCATACATAATGTCTGGAAAGTGGGCCCATGTTTTGCAGTCTCACTGGATTCAAGAGTTTTCTTCTGGCAGCAGTTACTTTGGTGCTTTATGGATTGGGGGGCCATAATACAGACAAGTCAACGGGACCCAGGATAGCAGAGAATTCTTAGAAACAAAGGGGTCCTGACAGCATCATTGAACACTTCTCCTCCTCCTCGTATGCCTCTGGTTAATTTCTATTCCTGTATTAGCAGAGCTGGCTGGGACACAGGCCCCATTTAGCAAAACGATGAAACACAAACGTTTATTGAAACTGTGTTTCGAATCAACAGGGTTTTCCTCAGATTGAGTTGCCGCCAATTATCCTCCTTGCAATTATGGTGATCCCAGAAGCAAGCAGATGGGGAAGAGTTTTGTTTTCAAATGGAGGAGAAACCAATATGTAGGAAGAAAAGGCAGCTTGTTCATTTGAACAGACTCCAGGTGGCTGTTTGCCAACAGGCAGAGAGCTGGGGAGGCAGGGCTGGCCCTGGATCAGTCTGACTGCCCACAGACCAGGGCAGCCACTGAGACAGGGTAGGCTCTGCTCATCTCCTCTGCCCTCATCCAGACTGTCTGTGGGAGTGGAGGCAGAGTGAGTAACAGCCCCAGAGGCCCGCCTAGGTCAGGCTTCTGACCTAGATGCCACTGTAGCTAGTCTTGGCATTTTGTTATTGTTTAAGAGCAACATACTGGTATGTTTTGTAAGAGAAGAAAACTCAAGAAGACATAAAATCTAAGCCATATGGCCAACATCCTTGTATGGCCTTGATCATTTTGTAATTTTTCAAAACCTAAAAGATATTTTAGTTTCTTAAGAATAATATTGTACCAACCTTCTTTTTAGACTCGACTTTTGAGGTGATCATTCACAAGAAAACAAAGAACAGTGTTGTGGTTGGCATAATTATTCTACCTTGGGCTTTTAGTCATAATTAAATTATATACCTAGGGTTCAATTAAAGATATTAAATACACACCAGATATGGTAGCAAACACTTCTTTAGAAGACAGAAATAAGACCATGAATTCAAGTCCAGCATGTGCTTGTCTAATGGTTGGGGATATAGTACATTGATGGAGTGCTTGCCTAGCCTGACACAGGTCCTCAGTTTGACCATGTGCAGTAAAAATAAACACAGCCATTAGTTCCATTCTAAGAATATCAGTCTTTAGAAGGGACTTGTTTGCCTTTTGACAATATGGCAAACATTATAGGACTGAAAGAAATCCAAAGCACAGAAAACATAGGAAAGATATTTACTTTTACTCAGTAAATTAATTATAGTAGGAAAGGTATAATTAAATGAGGAAATTTTCTATGCAGAAAAATCAGCCTATCATAAGTAGTGATTTGGCAGCATCACTCAGAAAAATTAACCATTTTTCATCAGAAAAATAGGTTAAAATAGTTATATAACTTCAGAGTCAATCCCATATATAGGCACATAATGTCAGTAGGATTACATCAGCTCTCTGAGATTGTAGTTCATTTCTCCTGATTAAGGCAATGCTCTTAGAGTCTTCAATGAAATTTACTCATAGATATTGATGCATACTTTTGTTGCTAGAGGGGGAAAGGCCCAGATACATTGTAGGCTTCTTAAGAAGCTGATTGACTCTTTGTTCACCAACACAAGATTTTTCTAAGCATAGCTGCTGATGCCATATATGGTCACAATTATGTACTTTTTTTTTCCAGAAGGGTACAATACAGACATGCAAGGCTACACAAACCAAATCTGGCCATATGACAAGACGTATGTTTCATGTTTTGACTGTGAGGGGAAGAAATCATAGGAAGCCATTCATAGACAGGAAAGCACTTTGGAAATGCTACAAAAAGACAATGATAATGCTCTTGATTTAATAGGTGATCTGTCCCATGAAATAAAGCTGCAGTGTCACGTTTGTCTTGGCTAATAATGTCAGGGGAATGAGGAGGCTTAGCTGTAATAACAGTAATAACTGTGTGATGTAACCGCAGAGGCAGGATTTCCATCTGCAACCTCATAGTATATGACCTTTGTTAAGCTTCTACCTGTTGATTTTTTCCAAAGGAAACTTGGCTTGTCTGTTCTGTCTAGGCAACGGAAGCTTAAATAGTCCATTTTCCCCACTGTGGGTTGAATCAAGATATTGTTGGATAGTGATTGAGTGTCCCAGATGTCTTTTTGATTTAAATTAGAATTTCAGAAAAAGGAAGTTGGACATTAGCAAACATGTTCCTGTGAACATGAAGTAGGAACTTAAAAGCTATACTTACATAATTTCTTGCCATTTATTCCTTCTCATCTTTTAAAAAAATCATAAAACTCAAAATCACACCCGATTATCCATATATGATGCTTTGTTGACCTTCCTTGATAGAGTTAGCCATGGCATTCTCTTCAAATATACTTATTTGTTAGATCTGCCAAATGATTTTCAGCAAGTCCATTGCCACATATTGCCTGTACTGCTGGCTGGTGAGTTCTCTGCCAAGTCTTCCTTATTTTTGGGTCACTATCGACAGAGTCTGGTTAATTTCTAGTATTTATTATAAGTGCAAGCAAATATTCTACTTGACATACTTTGTATTTCTATTGCAATTCTCTACTTGTCTTCATATAGTAGGCTGGGCTAGGAGAAGATAGAAGAACAGATTGACATAGTTAGAGGGTAATTATATTGCTGAAAGTTTTGTAGCTCATTAGTGATGCACAGGGGTCAACGTTCTTGTTTTCTGATGAGTATTCTGGAGTTTGGACCAACCCAGGGAAGGCTGGATGGTAATGCATCTTTGTCATCATTCCTTATCTACTATACACTATTAATTTTTCTATGCCATTTTCTATTGCCTTTATGTGTTTTAATTCCCTCTATATCTTCACTATTTTCTTTTACCCCTTTCTCCTTGTTTTCCTCCAGTTTACAGCTTTATTCTTGGTAGTTTCCCATTTTTCAATCACTGTTTAGATTTAGGTAGGTCAAGCTATTCTCTGAAAGTCCTTAAGAACAATTTGAAATTGTCTCTCAGAATTTGTGAGAAAAATGAAGCATCAAACTCTAAGGTATCCTAGGTGATCATATAAGACCATGTTGTGGTACTTGATGGACTTACTAATTATGTTTTTGGTCCTGTCTTTAGTGGTTTTCTTCTACAATGAACTCACCCTGTCTTTAAAGGCTCATCTTAATCACAATTTTACACCAGAATCTCTCTGTAGGATTCTGTCTTCTGAAAACAAAGTGCTGCCAGTTCATATGTCCCACTAATCAATTGCTGCTCATAGAATCAGCTGTATCATAGTAGGCAATTTTTGACTGTTTTTCCTCAGCTGCACATACATAAGATACATTCTAACACCCATGATTTGTTATAGTGCAAGGAAACTTCTCTGGGCTCTCTGATCTCAAAAATATGATGATTTTGGAATAATTTCCAATGACATGCACACTTACGTAGTGTTCCCCAATGCTTTTTCTGTGCATGTATGTCTCATTTTTCCTACATTTATGTTGTATTTTTCCACATTTATGTCTCCTTCTGGTACAAGGCAAGCAGAGTAAAGTTCTGTATTCTCACTTTCTGTAAGAACGAATGATAATCAGAGAACTAAAATAGTTTTAGCTATTATGTACCATAAGGGTACTGAAAATGACAGTGCTGATGTTGATGATGATTTCACTGGTGGTGGCAGTGGTGATGGGGGCAGCAATGGCAGCAGCAATGGTGGCAGCAATGATGATGGTGGTGCTGTTGGTAGTGGTGGTGGGGATGATGATGGTTGTCACAGTGTCAGGGTCAATGATGATCAGTCAGTTTTGTGGGGAGAATCTTCTAGCATCATATGATTTTGCATTTTTTTCAGTCAGTGAACTTCTTGTGGCCAAGACCCTAACAAGCTCTTTGTCTTCTTCTTAAGTTTGTCATCAATTCTTGAGTTGGTTCAAGTATCTCATTACTATTCTGATATGACAGTGAACACTCCAGGAGGGGGATCAACCAAAATCTCCAGCCAAAATATGACAATGACAATCCAATTCTTATGCTGATTTTAACCACAAAACAGCTACAACATCATGGACCACTGCACAGAGAGAAAGAAGAAAGCCAGGGAAAGATGGCAAACAGCAGAGACACAGCAGGGGATGGCAATGGTGCCTTCAATCATCTCTCTTGGACCTGATGTTGATGGAGTTTCCATGTCATCAGAAAAAAAATCCACCCTATTCTAATATCAGACACTTAAACCTTTGCTCCAAAGCAGATCAAATTTATTCAAGCAGAGCCCGAGTTAATGTGTAAATTTCTCCCTAGGGTATCCTTTATTTTGGAATGAATGACTTATCACCTTGGAAAATTTTTAGTCATTCATGAGTGGGCAGGTTTGAGAGGTTTGGAAGGGGAGGGTCCAGCAGGAACATTTTAAGTGTTATTACAAGGAAATGCAATGCATAATGATTGGGTATATTTCCCTTTGTTAATTTTGAGTTTCAGTTACTCTTCGTTATCCAACGTGGTCTGTCAGCAGTAAAAGTGCAATGTAGCACTTGTTCTCTGGGCTCCTTTAGCCCTATGGGATTGGATCCTGGGCTTCATTCACCCTTTGCTCTCAGGCGTTCACAGCCATTCACTCAACACTCTTTTTTGTCATTTATTAATTTTATTTGAAAATTACAGAGGAAAACCTGAGAATTCTCTTTCTTTCTCCCTTCTCCTCCGTACATTTATCACTGACTAGGTGCCCATCTGTCATCTTGTGCAATAGCAGCTGTCATAACTTTGTGTATGTACCACTGGAGGGTGAGCAGTTAGGTCACTATCCACTTTCTTTTGCATGTTTTAGATTAGGAAGAGACTCTTAGGAAGAGAAGTTTTAAATCTGAAATACCAACAGATGCATAATTTGAACACTTTGAACTCTTTGTCCTCCAGTTTTCTTTTCTTTTCTTTTCTTTTCTTTTCTTTTCTTTTCTTTTCTTTTCTTTTCTTTTCTTTTTTTTCTTTTCTTTTCAAGACAGGGTTTCTCTATGTAGCCCTGGCTGTCCTGGAACTCACTCTGTAGATGAGGCTGGCCTTGAACCCAGAAATCTGCCTGCCTCTGCCTCTGCCTCCCAAGTGCTGGGATTACAGGCGTGTGCCACCACCACCCCACCTGACTGTCCTCCAGTTTTCTTGAGTTAATGCATAAATGATTTGAGAATTTTAAACATGATGATAGTATATTTTGACTGAATCTACCTCTGTTCTCTCTCTCTCTCTCTCTCTCTCTCTCTGTCTCTCTCTCTCTCTCTTCATCTCTTCCTGTACTATACCCTTCACTCTCCTTTCTCCCAATTAATGTGTACTTTCTTAAAAACCACTGATCCTAGTTAGTAGTTCGAGTGCATACAAGGGTGTAGGGTCACCCATTGGAACAGAGGAAACCTATCAAAGATAGCATCTGAAGAACTTGACTCTCCCTTCTTTCAGTACCAATTGGTTACCCATAGATTCCCCAGTTCCCCAGGAGTCTTTGTCATATCCATCTATAATACTTTGGCTGTCTTGATCTATGCAGGTCTTGTGGATGTTGTCATAGGCACTGTGAATTCATGTATACAATATCTTTCATATCTGGAAAACACTATTGTACAGTATTGTTTCACTACCTCTGGCTCTTATTTTCTGTCTACTTCCACTTCCTTAATGATCCCTAAGTTCTGGGAGAAGCAAGTGTAGAAAAATACATGCCACACTTAGAGATGATCTTCCACAAACTTATTCTCTGCACTTTGACCATTTGTGAATCTCTGTATTAATTACTATATTACAAAAGCCTCTTTGATGAGGAATGAATGTTCCACCAATCTATGAGTAAAGACAATTATTTAGGGGAAGTTTTATACTATGTTCATTTAGCAGAGCAATGAAATCATGTTCTCCTGTAGGACCTATAAGTTACCCAGCCGTGGGCTTTTGGCCCAGTTAGTGACACAAGACTGGAGTTATGCCTTAGGGAACAGACTTTAAATCTAATCAGAAAGTTGTTGAATACTTCTGTAATATTCATGCCACTATTACACAGTGAGCATCTCTTTCCAGGCCAATTAATATTGTAGCTGGCACATTCAGTTATGTTGATTCTTTTGGTAGTCATGAGAATGGGGGTGGCTCCAATAGACTCATGTATTTGAATACTTGGTCCTTAGCAAGTGACACTATTAGGAGGTGTGGCCTAATTGGAGGAAGTGTGTCACTGTGGAGGTGTTTTGGAGGTTTTACCTGCTTAAGCTAGGCCTAGTGTGACAGTTTCCTTATGCTGTCTGCAGGTCAAGATATAGAACTCTCACCTCCTTCCCCAGCACCATGTCAGCCTGCATGCTGTCATGCTTCACCATGATGATAATGAACTAGACCTATGAAACTATAAGCCAGTCCTGATGAAATGTTTTCTTTTATAAAAGTTGCCATGGTCATGGTGGCTCTTCATAGCAATGATAACCTAACTATGACACGTTCCTTCTCCCCAGCAGCCTGAATGGTTCCTATGCTCCTTCCTTCACTCACATTAGGAGCAGGGATAAAGCTCTTTAGGTCAGCATCAGCTTGATATCTTCACATCCTGTGACAAAAACATAATACCTTCAGCAAGAAAGTTTGCTGTCAGTTCTGACAGGGAACTAAGAGCAAGGGCAAGCAGCCTGTATGTGGGTCTCTCTGGAAATCTACTGACCAACAACCTGAAGGTTCACATGATACCAGATTTTATGTTTGATAGCCTATGGCAACTCAGAGAGCCATTGTCCCTCGCATAAATTATTTTTTATTTGCATATGTATATATTTTAGGAAGCTTTTACAATGGTAGATTTCCATCCATCTGGCTTTCTCAAAGGTCTTTAGTGTTAGTTATCCTTGCTGGATCCCCATGTAAAGGTTACTTCCCTCACTTGAGCCCTTTAGCCCCATTATTTTCATTCTCCCTCATTTCCCTTGTGTTCTGCTATGACCCTTTCTTGAAATCTCTTCATACTCACTTTGGATTTTCTGGCTTCTCGAAATACTCCAGTTTAAAGACAGGGCTTAGGGGATTATGTAGAATAGAAGGCAGAAGGAGTTAGGGAGGCAGAGGGGACAGAGGATACCAGGAGAACAAGGCCCACTAAAACAACTAAATAAAGCTCCTAGGAACTCACAGAGGCTGAAGCAGCAATCACAAGGCCTATACAGGTCTGCAGTAGGTCCTCTAATATGTACTATAGCTTTTACTTTAGTACTTTCATTAGACTCCTTATGAATGAAGTAGTGGGTGTATGATTCTTCCACCTGTTCTTGGGGCTCTTTTATTTTTTGGTTGGCTTGGCTTCTCTGACTTCGGTATGATGTTTTTCATTTTATCTTATTATATTTTGTTTTGCTATGGTTTGTTGATATTTTATTTAGGAAGCTGTTATTTTCTAATGAGTGACAGAAAGGAAGTAGATGAGGAGGTGGGGAAGGACTTAGAAGAGTAGAGGAAGGAGAAACTGTATCCATATTGTATTGTATGAGAAAAGAATCTAGGGTTATTAAAAGCTAAGATGCACATATTAGGCAGAACATGCACTGCTCTTCTTTTGGATCAAATGCTTATTCTGTTTTTATTTGTGTATGTGTTTGGCCATGTTGATGCAGGTGCCTGTTAAGTCATAAGAGAGTGTCTGATACCCTGGAGCTAGAATTACAAGCAGTTATGTATCACCCATCATAGATGCTGGAAATTATATTCCATTTTTCTAAAATGGAACAAATACTCCTAACCACAGAGTCATCTCTTCCATCTTGGCAGTGCTTATTTTGAAGGCTGTGGAGTCTTTAGAAAGGGAGTCCTGTCTGTCAGGAGTGTATCACTAAGGGCAGGTCTAGGAGTTATAGCTGCTCCCCTGTTTGGTTATAGACTACCTATTGCTCTGCTAGAAGAGAAGAGCCTTCACTAAAATGTCATTTTTGCATGAGCTGCACCATTACTTCCATAATACAATGAACCAATAGAGACTGTGAGCCAAAGTAAACTCTTCTTCCCTTAAGTTGTTTCTGTCAGGTGTTTTATTTCAGGAAGAGAAATGCAACTATGCAAAGTTTCAATTTTGTCTACTAGTTACCTTGATAACTCTAAATAATATGGTTAGACTTTTATTTAGTACCATATTAACTTTAGTAAGTTAAGAGAATCTTGTTTATAATGACATTGGTAGAAGATTGCCTGTGCTTAAGTCATTTTAGAAAAAAACTAATTCTAGTCTTTGTACTGTAGGTCACTATATCCATGAAAAGTACCTGTGATAGGAATAGTAATAAAAACTTTGAGAATAAGATAGATTGGAAACCATTATCTTAAAAGGTTTGATAGAGTTGAAAACTGATAAACTCGGGACAAAAAAAATTGACATGATAAACAGTAATTGAGAAAATCGCTCAGTTAAAAAAGAAACAGTATCCAACAATTAGCCGAATTAGCACCTCTATTGATTCTGGGAAGTATTTTCTCCCATTTAACCTACTCAGATCAATTAGCTTGGCATCTGCCTGCAACTTCATATATCAATATAACTGTTTTTTTCCAGCTAACTGCTACTTAGGAGATAATGGGAGGGGTGGGCCATTTTACAAGGCAATAACATGGTTCTTGGAGAAATAAATTGAGACACTGAAGAAATCAGATTTATTTCCAAAGAAAATGGAACATCTCGTCCATGATGATTCATACACCGGTAGTTAAACAATTATGGTTATTTTTGGACACAGAGTTAATTACTTTGAAAAGTCTGCCATTGACAAATACTACCCTTAAACCCCCAGAAATAACAAGGCCGTCACTCAGAACAGCTAAAATGGCCACATTTGACATTTCCTATTGCAGGAATTATACTCTTCCTGCAAATTTACTTGATCTTTCTAATCTTAATTGAGCCTTAACAGGGCAGGCTTCAGAATTTTCCCAGAGGTGGGGACTGGGCACCCCACTATTTTCCTTGTTAGGTTCTGTGAATATTCTGCAAGTGACTGTTTCCCTCCATTAGCTGTCAAGTACTTTTTTTTCCTCACTGTTAAACCCTTTGATTTTCAATTATATTTAGAAGCTTAGCTGGCCCTGGATGTCAACGAATGCCTTCATAAAGACCAATTTCTGATCAAAAACTTGCTTTCCTTTCTTCAAGTTCTAGCTTTCTGCTCAAAGTGTAAGATCACAAACAATGGAGACTGCAGGGAGAACAGGTGCTACAGATGTCAGATTTACACAGTCGGAGAAAAATGTCTCTGAGTAATAGTCAATGGCAATTGAAATCCTAGCAAAATGTGGTTAGGTGTAAAAAGGCAGACAACACAAATAATCTGAGAATTTGAATAGATCCGAAATCGCTGCAATGGGTGAGAGGAAGAAAAGAGGAGAGGATTAGAAAGGAACACACTGCATAGTTCAGGGTTCGGGGTTTATTTTCTTGATGTCTTGATAATGGACTGAACCTCTGAAACTGTAAGCTAGAGCCACCTAAATATTTGCTTTTGTAAGAGTTGCCTTAGTCATGCTATCTTTTCACAGCAACGAAACCCTAATTAAGAGACCTCTCTTATTTCCGTCTCCCCTCCCTTAGTCCTTAGTGAAAGGGAGATCTCCCATGGATTCTAACTCCCCCACCACTTGGCACATAAAGTTGCAGTAGAATTTGATTCTTATCTGATTGAGGCTAAATAAGACAGTTTAGGTAGGCAAAAGGGGTCCAAAGGAAGGCAGTAAAGTCAGAGGCAGCCCTGATCCTGCTATTAAAGAACCCACCTGAAGACCAAGATGCATGTCTGTTACATATGTGTAGAGGCCCTAGGTTTGTCCCATGCATGTTTTCTTGATGGTGGCTCTGTCTTTTTGTACCCCTTTGGGCCCAGATTAGTTTATTCTGTAAGTTTTCTTGTCTTGTTCTTGACTCCTCTGGCTTCTGCAATACTTCTCCCCCTCTTTCACAAGACTCCATGACCTCTGCTTAATGTTTAGCTGTAATTCTTTGCATCTGTTTACATCAACTGTCACTCAAATGAGAGTTATGCCAGGCTCCAGTCTGGACGTATAGTAGAATATAATTAACAGTTTCAGGGAGTTGGGTGTCTCTCATGATATGGGTGTCAAGTTGAGCCAGCCATTAATGGACCAAACTTTAAATAATTTAAGGGACTTTATGAAGTTTCAGATCATGCTCCTTCCCATTTTCTATGTATTATTTCATTTCTTATCTACATATTTTTCTTTTTGCTTAGTATATTTATAAAAAAGAGTTATAGTGGTTTTTGTTTTGCTTTTTCTGAGAGTGACAAAATAATTGTCTCTATGGCATGAATGTGTGCCCTCATCCAGGACTTTAGGTATTTTTGGTGTGAAGAGGTGAAGACATGATTAGTCCAGGAGGGCTTGTTTCTCAAGAATAGGATTATGGCATTATCAAGGAGGAATCATGCAATATGCCCATGTCTTGTCTTTGGGCTTCCATCCATGTAGAGCTATACCAGAAATCCTTTAAATGATGCTGGTGTCTTGAACTCTGACTCTCTAAATTCCAGAAATATGAGAGATCAACTTCTGCTTTTTATAAACTTCTGAGGCAAAAGTATTGCTATAGTAGCACTAACAGACTATGTCAGGCACATGCAAACTTTAATCACTTTGGAGAACAAAACCTTTTTATACACTTGCAATTCTGTGTTTCCTAAGTGATTCCTGTTCATTCAAAGACATAGTCAGTGAAGATGAAAGAGACAGGTTCAAGGAAGGGTCTGATGACAAAGGTAGGAATGAGAAGTGAAAGACCATAGTGGAGGTTAGGTGCGTGCTCGGGTTAGGAGAGGACACACAGCAATATCCGTGGTCTCTGGTGCCTCAGACAGTGAAGGCAATACTACCAAGCAATAAAATCATAATGCACTATTGATAGAACCAACAACATAGACAAATCTTCAAATAATTATGTGGAACAAAAGAGTTCATACTCTGTGATTCCATTCATATTAAATTCTATGAAAGGTAAAATTCATGGATAAGGATAGAAATCAGTGATAACCTGGGTCTATGGTTGGGGCTAACAATGAAGATGAATTCAGAAGCATCTTGTGGAGTAAGGCATTTCCTTTCTTGGTCATGGTGGCATTTCTGCAGATGTATACATTTTTATTAAAATTTTTTGATCAGAGTCAGAGCAAATGATTTGGCTGTGTGCAAATAAAGTTTGTTAAACAAATTATGAGGTCATTTTAAATATGTGGTTCAGAGAAATGGAACCAGTCATATAAGGTACTAGAATCCCAGCTTTCCCCAGTCTGAGTATCTCCCATGGATTTCTTATATAAGGTGCAAGGTAAACAATAGTAGAATGTATGCTTTTGTGGTCAGCATTCCTGACCCAGAGTAGAATAAGAAGTAGATATGCAGGGACCAGAGGAGGTAATCTAGCAGAATCTTTATGAGGGCAAGACCATTAAAGAGCCTCCTCCCTGGAGGAAAAATATTAACATTAGGTAGGAAAGTATATCTTGGTTGAAAGATGTGCTAATGATTCAGTTGAACATGTAGAGCTAAATGATCAAATTTATTAAGGGTAATAGTTAAGCAAAGAATAGTGTAACTTGGCAAAGCATCATCCACAGTAGAACCCTTTGATTCTTCTCAGTGTGCACAGAAAAGAAAGCCTGAAATTTGCACCCATTTTGAACAGCAAGCTTTCTGCTAATCTGAATCTTTTGCTATTGTGTGGTCTTCTTGTAACTGACTACCCCTATATTTTTTCATTTAATTACTGTTTTGGAATATTTGACAAATGAGCCTATAAAATTTATAAGATTGTCCTCTCTGGGGGATATATTTCAAGAACCTCAAGGGTTATGAGGTCAACCTCCTATCTACTTGGCTGTTAGATAAATTTTGAAGGAATCCTTCACAAAATGCATGCCTCATAGTGCCATATTTGATGCCCACACTCTCTGCCTAAAAATTTGCTTTATATTTTATTTGACTGCAGTCACCAAGTTAGATGAACTCAATCAATGGTTCAAGTGTCACATCATATATAATTTTAATGCCAAATAATAAGAAACTTATTTTTTAAGCATCATGGCAAGCCTCTAAGTTTAGAAGGATAAAATGCAAATATTCTCAACAACAAAAGAAATTCTGGGGGAATCAGTATCCCTGACCTCAAGCAATACTACAGAGCAATAGTGTTAAAAACTGCATGGTATTGGTACAGTGACGGGAAGGCGGATCAATGGAACATGGTTGAAGATTCAGAAATGAACCCACACACCTATGGCCACTTGATCCTCGACAAAGGAGATGAAAACATCCAATTGAAAAAAGATAGCCTTTTCAACAAATGGTGCTGGTTCAACTGGAGGTCAGCATGCAGAAGAATGCAAATTGATCCATCCTTGTCTCCTTGTACTAAGCTCAACTCCAAATGGATCAAGGACCTGTACATAAAGCCAGACACTCTGAAGCTAATAGAAAAGAAACTGGGGAAGACCCTTGAGGACATCAGTACAGGAGGAAAGTTACTGAACAGAACACCAATAGTGTATGCTATAAGATCAAGAACTGACAAATGGGACCTCATAAAATTACAAAGTTTCTGTAAGGCAAAGGACACCATCAAAAGGACAAATTGTCAACCAACAAATTGGGAAAAGATCTTTACCAATCCTACATCAGATAGAGGGCTAATATCCAATATATACAAAGAACTCAAGAAGTTAGATCCCGGAAAACCAAATAACCCTATTAAAAATGGGGTACAGAGTTAACAAAGAGTTTTCACCTGAAGAACTTCAGATGGCTGAGAAGCATCTTAAAAAATGCTCAACTTCATTAGTCATTAGGGAAATGCAAATCAAAACAACCCTGAGATTTCACCTTACACCAGTCAGAATGGCTAAGATTAAAAATTCAGGAGACAGCAGGTGTTGGGGAGGATCTGGAGAAAGAGGAACACTCCTCCACTGCTGGTGGGGTTGCAAATTGGCACAATCACTCTGGAAATCAGTCTCGCGGTTCCTCAGAAAACTGGGCACCTCACTTCCGGAAGATCCTGCTATACCACTCCTGGGCATATACCCAGAGGCTTCCCCAGCATGTAATAAGGACACATGCTCCACTATGTTCATAGCAGCCCTATTTATAATAGCCAGAAGCTGGAAAGCACCCAGGTATCCTCAACAGAAGAATGGATGCAAAAAATGTGGTATATCTACACAATGGAGTACTATTCAGCCATTAGAAACAATAAATTCATGAAATTCTTAGGCAAATGGATGGAGCTGGAGAACATCATAGTAAGTGAGGTAACCCAGACTCAAAAGATGAATCATGGTATGCACTCACTGAGAAGTAGCTATTAGCCTAGAAAACTGGAATATCCAACACATAATCCACACATCAAATGAGGTACAAGAAGAAAGGAGGAGTGGCCCCTTGTTCTGGAAAGACTCCGTATAGCAGTATAGGGCAAAACAAGAACAGGGAAGTGGTAAGGGGTGGGTGGGAGAACAGGGAGAGGGAAGGGGGCTTATGGGTCTTTCAGGGAGTGGAGGGCCAGAAAAGGGGAAATCACTTGAAATGTAAATAAAAATATATCGAATAAAAAAAAAAAAAGAAAACTTCAGCAGTTATGGACAAAGCTAATATCCCATTCATGTTTGGGGAAGCCTGGGACTTCCTTGCTTTTCATTAGGCAGACTCAGTTTGCTATCGTTTACTTTGTGATTGGTTGTGGTTTTCTGTCACACTGGTGCCTCTTCACAGTTCTCTGACTATGCAGATGCTTAAGCTCATCCTCACAAGATCATCCAATGAACTAAGTGTTCAATTTTATATTTATTAGAATTGTGTTAAATTTATGAGAAATACATTTTTGGAATAGTAATCAAATGGGCTGTAGATTTATTATTTATTAATTAACAATATTAATATTTAACTTTTTATTGAGTTTTGTGAATTTCACACCTTATGCTCCAATCCCTCTCATCTCCCCACCAAAAAAATCTTGTGCATGTTATATTGTGTCACAGTGTTTCCCACAGTTTGTCCACACTTCTTTGCTTGGAAATGTCCATTGCAGTGAGTCATCATTTCCAGTCTTCTCATTTGTGCTACACTATCCGTACTATGTCCTCACTGGGACTCCTCTTGAATATTCTATTGTTGCTTTGTGTCATGGAAACGCTGAAGCTTTGGATTTGCAAGAGTGGTCCTTTCCCACACATCAGGAGATCATATAAGATGAGGTAGGCATTGGGGCGAGCCTACTCAAAGTCCCTGAATCTGGGCCTTGGCTGTACCTAGACTGTTCAGACCACCAGCTCTGCCACAGCCACACCACCAGGGTGGGATCTCCAGCACTTCCCTGGCTCACTTATGCAGGGATGCAGCAGACAAGGTGCTGGGCCAGCTCTCATGAAATTGGTGCTGGCTTACCCGTAACCCTGGCAACCAGGGCCAGCTCTACTGTGCTACTCAGGTAAGGTACAAGGCCCTGAGTGCTTACAGAAGGAGAGGAGGAGGGCCAACTCTCCTGTTCTCAAGACCCCAGGGCAAGCTCTCTTGCCTGCTGCAGGTGGGGGTGGTGTGGCTGGGGGGGGTGGGCCTTTGAGTTTTAAAACTTCTTTCTGATATTTCTAAGGACCCATTAAACCCACTTAAAATTTATTTGGCTTACTTATTTCATGTGTTATTAATATTGTGAGACAATGTTTTACATATAACTTCTTAGAAACCTTAAAAGATTCCTGCTTCCATATATATTTCAAAGATGTGGAGATTAAAAAAAAAACGGAATATGTACTCAGATTTGATGACAGTCACAGTTAGGAATTCCTGCCTATGAAGTTTCATTCACCTACAGGAATCAATTGCTTTTCTATGGAACCCTTGTAGGTTAACTTCTTCCTTTTCTTTCCATTGGATGGCTCTGGTGTGGCAGGTATGACAAGCATAAAATGAAAAATACTGTTTCTTCCATTATTTGTATGGGTACAACTAAGACATCTAACAGATACCATAATCTATGTATAGTATTTAACACACACACACACACACACACATGCACACACACACATGCATACATACACATAAATATATATGTCCATTGTTTTTGATACATACATGCCTCTGGTGCATTTTGATAAATAAATTAGTTATGTTACTATATCAATAATAAGAACTAGCAATAAGCTAAGATAATCAAAACAGTGCACTGTAATAAAGTATATTCTTGCACTATGGGGCCATTAAAAGATAAGTGTCACTTGAATAGGGTTGAGAGAGCAGAATAGCTGATCTGATATCTGAAAGGCTGCTAAGCCAACTTATAGGCAGGCAGCACATATAGCTTAGGTACACAGGGCAAAGGTCCAGGTGAGACAGAGTTCGATGACTTGCCATTTCATCATATTACTCGAAATAAGACACTATTGTGGTACCCAGAGCTACATGCATTTTCAAACAAGAACTGTATCTGGACATTTTCTTTTAATACCTGTGGATCACATTTGGCCCTGGGGAACTAAAATCATAAAAGGCTACACTATGATAAGAGGGAATCTGTTAAAAATTTCAGTTCCTTTGGGGTCTCTAGTTTGGGTGGGGCAGGGTTAAACCTTATAAATTCTTAACCAGACAGATATGTAACTATTGAACAAACAGAGGACTTGAAAAGACTTCTTCATTTTTTCCATTTCCCTGGCAGTCAATAGACTTACAACAGAGGTTTGTCTGGTTCAATACTCTTTTAAACCTAGTGATCATATATTCATTTAGTTTTTCTTTTTGCACCCAGAATTGTAAACAGCCAACAGGACTGACATGGGAACACCCAGAAGTGGCAAGAAGTCAGGTGTGTATCCTCTGTACCCAAGGCTTGATTTTCACATTCCCCTTTGGACACAAAGTGCTGTCAAAATGTTTGTTGAGTAAAGTCTTAATTACTTATTTCTGTCTTATGTTCCCAAAGTTTAAGAATGTAGAATAAAGAAAAAAAAAGTCTTGTAATTGAAACATTTTAATTGTCAACAAGACTAGATGATATTAATTTGGGTACTCAAAAATATTTATTGAGCAATTACTGAGTACTCCATAGAAGTTATCAACTTCTCCTTAATAAATTATTTACAAACTTAGTGCCTTATGGTAACACATGTTCAGTATTAGAGTTTCAGTAGATTATTTTTCTAGGAATACAATTATTGAGCCCCCTGATTTGACATATCTCACAAGACAAGAATATGGTAAACATATGCTTCAGTTTGCAGTCTTAGGATCAGACTTCAAAAGAGATTGCTTTTAAGTCATTCATATAGATGCTGGCAGACCTGAGAGCCTCCATTGCCAGGAAGCTTATTCACACGATGCTGTGGAGCTCAGATCCTCGTGGACATAGGATGAACATGTCAGACTATGACACTGGGCTTCTCTTCTTCCAGTCTACACTTAAGAAGAGGAGGTAACACAAGTCCAAGAGTAGTACAACTCTGGGAGTATTGAGCTACATCACAGGGGCTGCCTCCACAATCAGCCCCACTGCACCAATAAGATATGTTTGATTGACAACCATCTCTGTGCCCAGAATTGATGAGTTTTTTTGTGAGGCAGTAAAGAGTTGGTCATGACAGCCAAAAAAAGAGGTGCAAATCATTTTATTTTCCCAGGAGGACTATAATGGAGCTGAAGAAATGGTAAATAACCAACAGCAACAGTTAATTAATACCAGGTTGCATGTAATTCTTTGTACAAATAAGTGGAACTTGCCCTCAAGGAGTTTCTCATTACAGATGAAGCATGTGCTGGAATACTTATAATTTAAGTGCAAAAATCTCAAGGGCTGTAAGGAAGAGATTGCATAGGAGTGTAGAGAAATTATGATGCTAGCAAAATTATGACACTGGTTAAAACTAAAAAAGGATACCATGGAACCTAGCTGTAATTTTTAGGTTTCAAAGAGAAATTACTTATTGGGCTCACGTAGTTTAATGCATTCATCATTTATGGCATGCCCCCAAGAAATATCACAAACAGAATCTTTTCTGTTTGACAATCCACCAAAGTTTGTTATAATTACTCCAGTATTCACAAATGAATTAACTGAGATTCAGATATGAAAACCACTGAGATTTAAATTTGCTGTGCCATGTTACAAATGCATCACTTATTATTGTTTCTTTAATTTATTCAATAAACACTTGCCAACCACTAGAAGCTATGGGATCTACGTAAATCTGGAAGTCAATTGTAGACACAGAGATAAACAAGGCAGAAAGGAGGTTCAACGGGCTGTGGTTCTGGTTCTAGTGGGGAAAAAAAAGGTCAACATCTGATCTTGAATTAAAAGAAAAAAACCTAGAAAAATATGGGCCAAACGATTAATCTTTTTCCCCTATTTGAATGTTGACTCCCCAAGAACAATAATCTACTTATTCTCTTAACTCCATTCTGTATTAGCAGAATTATGATAAATAAGGTTGTTCAACCAACATAAAGAGCAAGCAGAGTGCCAAGTAATAAATAAAATAATGCATAGTAGACCACGATCAAGGTGTTATTCCCAGTCAGGTAGCTGTGAGAACTTTATTTGAAAAGTCCTACATTTGAGTTGAAGTCTGAAAGCTAAGAAGAACAAACTATGTAACTATCTTGAAGAAGAACTTCTGGGCACAAAAGAAAAGGAAACACAAAGAACGTGAGGTCTGTGTCGGCTTGATGGGCTTTTATCAGTAGAAAAGCCACCGTAGTGAGGAGTGACCTGAATTGAACACAGGATAGGAGAGGAGCAAGGCAAGGTACCAGGAGCGCTATTAGAGCGTCACTTTAAAATTCGATACAAACCATTTGTATTAGTCATTTTTATCTGCAAAACAATAATAAAAATATCCTGCTATCAACTACTGAAAGATAAAATGGATTTATCTTGCTCACAGTTTCAGGGGCTTCAGTTTGTCCTGGTGGGGAGGATGAAAAAGCAAGGAGCCAACATGAGCAAGGAGAGGAAGGGTTAGAGCAAAGTGGAAATCAGCTGCAAGGCTCATCTACAGTGTCCACTCATCTCCAGGGGGCTTCACTTTCTAAACATCTCATAAGCACTCGTGGGTCAATTGTCTGAGATATTGTTCTCTTTGAACCAAAATGTCACTGGAAAGTTTAAATATGGTGGTAGAGATGCCAGTATAGGGGAGGAGGAAACAATGCTTGTCACAGGTGGGCTACTAACTGATAAGCTAAATCTCAGGTATTGTGTTGTGTGTATATGTGTGTAAATTGGTAAGGCCAAATCTTAATGACATTGCCTCTTTGCAACAATGTTGATATTGCCTTAGATGTGCACAGTCAATGCCAAAATCTGTATTAGTTTGTGGACTACTGGTTTTATAGCATATCACACATGAGAGTCTTAGACCAAAGAAATTTATTCTTAGAGCATTTGAGGCTGGAGGTTCTTGGGTAAGGTATCTGTGAGCCAGGTTCCACCTTCACAGGTATGAAAATGAGTCTGTTCCATGCTTGCTAAGGTTTGAATGTGTCTCTTCCAAAATTAAGGAATTGTCAAAATGATAGGATTCAGAAATGAGGGTCATCAGAGGTGATTAGCCCATGATGCTTCTTCTTTGTGGATGGGATTAAAGCCCTTGTAAATTGGTCATCAAATTGAATTGAATCATCAAATTCAGTATGAAGGGTTCTTAAAGAACTGAAAATAAAACTATTATATCAGTCAATTGTACCAATCTGGGGGAGACATCCATAGTGATTGAAAACAGCAAGTTAGGGTCATATGCAATCCACGTTCATCCCAGAGCTTTATGTAACAGCAAGTTATGCAATAGTCTAGATTAATGGATAAATAAAATATGGCATAAACAGACAATGGAGTTTTATGAGTCACAAAGAATAATGAAATTACATTATTTTCAAGACAATGGATGCAACTGGAGATCATCTTATTAAACAAAATAAGAGAGACTCAGAAAAATAGTTTTGGTTTCATAAATAGAGCTTAGATGTTTTCCAAATGACTGGAGAAAGAGAGAGGGGGGGGGAACTTTCCTTTAAAAGAACAGGATGGGAAAGAGGGAGGAAGAGAAAAGTAGAGGGGTGGATGATGGTTGAAATGCAAGGTACACATTAATGAAAATATCTTCATGAACTTATAACTATGGACAATGAATGTATGGCAATGAGAAGCATGCGTTGCACAGTGTGATCCCCACGCACCTCCGGAGGTTCAGCCCCCATCAGACTACCAAACTTCTCAGCATTTTTATCTTAGATTTCATTTCCCCAACTCCAAAATTATACAAAATAAAATTCTGTTCCTTATGTTTTATGTGCTGGGTGGCAAACACAGACTAGACAGTATCTCTTTTATCTGTTGGTGGCTCCCTGGTGATCCCTGGCATCCCTGGGCTGGTAGAAAATCACCTCATCTCCTTTAATCTCCATATTGTACTCTCTTTATGTGAGCAGGTTTTTGGACAGGGCCAGAACTCACAACGTCTCATGTTAAATGGGATTTGACTGGAAAGTGATGTCAGGTGCTGAGAAGGGAGAGTCTGGTCACAGCTGGGCAGATCTCATGGCAGCAGACTTAAAAATGGGGAAAGCTTTTTGCAAGCATCAAACTTCAGGATTCTCTGGGGCTCCCAAGCCATT
The DNA here is from genome assembly GCF_947179515.1 of Apodemus sylvaticus. Classification (NCBI taxonomy): domain Eukaryota; kingdom Metazoa; phylum Chordata; class Mammalia; order Rodentia; family Muridae; genus Apodemus; species Apodemus sylvaticus. The sequence continues at coordinate 60,133,497 of NC_067482.1, read as the reverse complement.
TGGCTAAGTAAATGGATAAGGAAGTGTATTATAAGCACGGAAAAGCATTCATTGTTTCCCCTTCACAGAGGGGAAGATCACCAAGGAATTCCAAGGCTCGTATTCTGATCAGTAACTTCAGCTATTTCCAGATGGAGCTGACAGCTACCCTGGAGAGAGCACTGACTTAGAAATAGCCCCCAGTTCCCAGGAAAAGCATCTCTCTGTCTTTGTTAAGACAGGAGGTCTCAGATGATATTGGTTACGATTAGTCTGTGCTCAGGATGCTGACATGAAGATAAAGACAAAAGGAAAATCACCAGATTCAAATGATTTGTAACTTTTATTCCAGCATGTTTTGCTACTGATTGGAAAGACCTAATAAAATGTCATTATCGTGTTGCTTTAATTTATCCTCTGTGCTTTTAGACAGACTCCAGTGTGCTGGCCTGCTCAAATTCTATCAGTTTTCTGTATTTCAGCCCCCACAGTCTTTTTTTATTTCGTATGTCCTTCCTATATCACCTGTATTAATTGCCTGGTCATTGAGTATGTAGATGCCTACCTTATAAATCTGAGCTTCTACTCACCTCTCTTCCCCACTCTTGGTTTTCTATTCATTCTGGGATTTTAGGGAGTCATGGGGACCTGTCTCACTCTTGTCACCTGTCACTACTCACTTGCCTATTGCTTCATTTTGCAATAGCTTTCAAAGTAGGTAGGTTTTAATTTGTCACCAGGCAAATTTAGTCTATTCCCTACTTCCCCACTAGGGGGCGGGCCGCTCAAGTTTTATGCTTCAGAATTTTGGTAACATCTCACTCACTTGTTAGACTTACGGGCACAGGGCCAGTCTCAGTGAAATGGGAAGGTGGTTTTAAATCTTGAGCGTTAATAAAAAAGAAAATACAGCACAAGAGGAAAGTCTACAGAAGTTAGGTAGGCATGTTGCAGAAGAAATAAAGCAGTAATTTAAAAGTTTGTTAACAAATGTCTTGAGGGCAGTGGGTATGTATGCAGAAGGCACATGTGCTAGAACCTCTGATAAGTGGAGATTTTTATTTTCTGTTCTCTGTCTAGAGGAAATTAAAGGTACTCAACTAGAAGGCTAAAATGGTAAATAATATATTAGCCTTTGGTAGGTAGCCTGCAGTTCTGAACTTTTTAAACATGAATAGGGAGAGGGTAAGGATTAAGAGTGTATGGGCTGTGTTCTGGATTTTCTGTTCACCACCTCCCGTTCTCTCTCTCTCTCTCTCTCTCTCTCTCTCTCTCTCTCTCTCTCTCTCTTCTCTCTCTCTTTCTCTCTGACTGTGTGTGTGTGTGTGTCTGTCTGTCTTTGTCTCTGTCTCTCTAAGTTTAGTTTATCCTAAAAACATTTTATTTCTTCTCTGTGTCTCAGTTTCCTCATCTATAGATTAGCAGTGCTGCTAGCTCTTCAAGTAGTATGGTGAATGTTCACAGATGAAAACCATACCATGCTCATTAGTGCTTTTTGTCTAATCTGTGGTTCTGAAAACATCTGTAAGGCATAGCTGCTAATGTAACATTGTTATCTCTACTTTATAGAATGAGAAAGAAAGGTATGGAAGAGATTAGAAAGTTACCAGGTCATATAGCTGACAGTGACACAGTCAGAACTTAAGACAAACAAACAGACAAATAAAACCAAAATGAAGAACAATAATAACAAACTAAAACCAAAATAACAAACCAAAACTAAAACCCCATTAGTTATCATTCTGCGACCTACTAGAAAGTGTGTCTACTGGTCTAAGATGCAGGTGTCTGTTTCTTAAGCTCTGGTTTTATCTAAGAGACACAGGGGAGATAAATTAAGTGCATGGGGTAGTTCTAATTCATGACAGAACTTTCTGGATTTGTGAGAGGATTATAGGAAGTTTGGGCCTCCAATAAGTCTATTTCAAAGTCTGTATGGGTAGTGTAGGTAGAGTATATTTCTCATTCTGTGTAAAACATAAAGTTGTGGTCTTAATCTAGAGACATGGAGAGGAGGATAGGGCATCAGCCACGTTCCTGAGCTCACAGTTCTGGCATGGTGGATGCCCTGCCTTTAGTTTCTGGTGTACATGTTCATTCTCATGGAGGATTCTGTAAACTGTGAGAATGGAAGGTTAGCAATGTGGAGGTGCTTCTGATACATGACTGCAATCACCAAAGGGAGACATGAAAACCCCACCGAAGGTGGCCACATGCTTTCTACACCCCTGAAAATGACAGGGGATATTTAACAGAGAAAAAGGAGGCCTTGGAGGAGGAGAAGGAGGAGGAGGAGGAGGAGGAGGAGGAGGAGGAGGAGGAGGAGGAGAAGAAGAAGAAGAAGAAGAAGAAGAAGAAGAAGAAGAAGAAGAAGAAGAAGAAGAAGAAGAAGAAGAAGAAGAAGAAGAAAAGAAGAAGAAGAAGAAGAAGAAGAAGAAGAAGAAGAAGAAGAAGAAGAAGAAGAAGAAGAAGAAGAAGAAGGAGGAGGAGGGAGGAGGGAGGAGGAGGAGGAGGAGGAGGAGGAGGAGGAGGAGGAGGAGGAGAAGGAGGAGGAGGAGGAAGTGGCAGCAGTAGCAATGGCAGCCAGTACACTATGAACTGTTACATCAAACCCAGTCTTAATGGGAGAAATGTTTATATCTTATCATGTCTGTCTGTCTGTCTGTTTGTCTGTCTAGTCTGTCATTTATATCTATTATCTCTTTTCTATGTTTCCATTAAGTGATTGTAGTTTATGGAAGGAATACAACTGTGGTAATGCATGGTATTTATTTCCAAGACATCTGGTACACATCCCTATTTAACCTGCATCCTTGCACCAACATTTGATTGATGTGAGAGGTAGAGGTTGTAGACAAGCATCAAGTTATGATTCAAAGTGAATTTGTGGCTCTAGCTTGATTCAAAATGATAGCCAAGACAAGTTTTCAAAACCTATTGTATCTTCTTCAGAGTTTATCTTGAAGATTTCCTAAATGAATATGAACTGTAGAAATGTTACTATCAGTCAATGTTTTTGCTTTTTAATTGAGTACAGTACCCAGCACATCCAAGTACATAGAAGCACAAGGATGTGTTGGAAATCTATGTTCAAAGTCTATTTAATTATCTAAAGTCATTTATGTCTGACTGATGTTTGCATGCAGTATACCTGAATCCTAGAGGGTACAGATGGTCTCTTTGCTCTACTAATGATCCTGGAAGTTCACAACACTCATGGTTTCTGGTTAGTCACCCAGAAGCACGTGACTTTGGAAAAATATATGTAACTCTTCTGGGAACAAGTTTAAGGTTCCCCTTGACCTTGATGAATCAGAAGGACTCGGACTATCCTCTGATGTTAGAGAGGATTCAAGTGTGGGCTGTGTGTGCTAGAAATGAGCATAATTCCATCAAGCTTATTGTGTTCTTTTCAAGGTCATAATAATTGCTGTTTGTTTTTTTTAATTGTAAATAAAAGCAATAAGTAACCATTACTTTCATTTCTTGGAATGGATATCAATAATAGATTCCAGACATGACAAAATAATGGAGGAGGGGGGACCTTATGGCCATGGTTAGAGATGTCGATGAGAGTGAGAGTCTGCATGTTTACTCATATCAAGAAACGTTAGTTGTGAAAGCTTTTTTTCAATGATCACCCTTCCTTGGTGTTTTACAAGGATTCACTGTTACTGAGAATCAATGAAACCAGAATTTATAGAGCAGAGTTTGAAAACCGTTGTTGCAGGTATATGAAGAATGATTAGTAAGCTTGGATCTGCAATGCTTTGAGTTTCAATGAGCTTTGCTGGTTTTCCCAGAGTGATTTTTAAAATGATAAAATTCCAGTCCTGAAATATAATGATAATCCCTCTAACATGCACTAAGGGCTTAGATTTTAGTAGTAGGCTGACATAACAGAATCAGCCAAACAATTTGACACATACAAGGACCAAATATCTGTGCCTTCTCCAAAATTTATGTGCTGAATATTAATACCCAGGCTGATAGCATTAGGATATACAGCCTTGGAAGTTAAAGGGGCCTTGGAGAACTCCCTTATGTTATGAAGATGCATTAAGATGATTGTGTGTGAAACAGGAAATGGGCTCTCACCTGATAATGACTCTGTCTTCTAGCACATTCATCTTGTGCTTTCAAGCCTCTGGAACCAAGACAGACAAATACTGTTGATTATAAACCAGTAAATACATAGAATTTTTTTATAGCATCTGAATAGATCAGGAATAAAATTTGTCTTTCCTTGTTTTGAGTTTCATAATACTAGATGTCCTTTGTAGCACTGAAGCCTAGCACTTTTTTTTCTTCCATTGAATTCTGAAAGTTCAAATGTGGGAGAAAAAGGCAAGTTGTTCTCTGCAATTAAGTTTTGAACCAGGTAGAACTTGAGCAAGAGAACATGGTTGTAATTTAGAACAGCATCAAGAGATAAATCCTGATTTGCTCCTCTTGAAAATATTTTTTTTCTAAAACTGGACTTTCAATTTAATAGGGGAGTTTTAACTTCTATTAGAAAAAATACATTTGGGAATACAGAATGACATAGTACAAAGGACATTGGATTGGATCTAGACTTATGGATGAAAAGCTATGTGAGAAATGAAGTTAAAACCTCTCTAGAACAGAATGTCCCTTTGTACAATATGTAGAGTACTAGTCTTGCTGGTACCCCAGCTAACTCTTGATACTCAGTGCTATGATTTATAGTGACACTCCCTGGTATCTAGAAGAAAGGTGCTTATGACTTTCTTTTCATTGACAGCTCCTCATCAGTGCCAAAATCTTAGTGAATACAGTATCAGAGGAGGAGCACCCTCAAGGAGATTACACTGGACATTGATGTGCAGCTTGGTACCAATGCAATATTGCAGGGACAGCGATGTCTAAGATACTTGTAAAGCAAGTCTCTGAACAGAACAGCTATTTAGATCATCAATATATTAAACGGGACATCTTTGGGAAATATTATTAGTAGTACATAAAACCTGGAGTCTTGAAAGTCATGAGAAACAAGACAATCAAATGAAAAAATAGGAGGTGAGAAGAAAGGGAATAACAGGGAGCAGGGGATAGGGAAGGGGTAATAGATCTGTTGCAGAAGGACTAGTGACTGGGAGAGCTGATTTGACTTCCAGATCTGTCTTGCTCTGTTGGACTTTGGACAGTGTTTCTCCTATGCTCATTCAGTATGTTCATCCATAAATGAAATAAATGACTGCCATGTTTTGTTTTCTGCTGTGGAATGCTTCCCTCCAAGCACTACAGACCATTATCAATGTCATCAGAGCAACCATAAGCAAGCAATCCTGAAGTTTAGACATTTTAGCTTTCCTTCATAGAAAAAGAAGGTAAAGAGAAGGCATCACTAGAGCCTCACTTGAGACCTCGGGTGCTCCCACACACAGCAGTCTACTGTGTCAGTAACTCCACCCCAGTTGCACATGGTCTAGGTATCAGAGTACACAGGAGATTAGGGGTTCCCTGGAGAAAGGACTCCACCTATACAGTAAGAATCAGTCATCATCCGTGGTGGAGTGAGACTTTTTGGTGATGTGGCCACCTTGGGGTCACTCTTGCTCCTGTAGACAGCCCCCTACTTACACTCTGAAAATAAGTCCAACAGTCTCTTTATATGAGATACAGATGTAATGATTCTCTTCATCTGTTCTCAGTGTTTCATCTGCGAGTAGACATTTGTTTATATCACCACATGGAAAGTTCATGTGACAACATCCTTTCCAGGGGGAAAGTTCATTGTGCTGTGTGAGTTGACATAGGGAAGACAACATTTTCTTCAGAAACTGGTGAAATCTCTATGAACCTTTTGCTTGTTTTTGGGAGAATTCAGTAGTTCAATATCTCTGAATTCTTCAAAAACATCCCTACCAGGGATGCAATAACTGTGAGGTAGAAAAGTACTTAGTAAGGGCCTATTAATCTTGTCTTCCATTAGTTGAGCTCTACACCGCCATCACTACTGATCATAAAGTCAGATCTTGACATTCACTTTTGGGTGAAAACCAGAAAGCCATAGAGGTTAAATGGGCCAGACTTAGCATCTTGGAAGAGGACAGAGTCCAAGATCTTACCTATTGACATAGATGCTCTTTCCCTTGCAATTTACTTGGTAGTACATTGGCTCTTTATTATGCACAGTTTATTTGCTTCTTGCTTACACTAACGATACATGTATCCATTTTTTTTATTTAAATAGAGCTGCATAAAGATAATCTACATTTCTCAGATTCTTAAGCTTACCCTTTTTAGTAAGAAAGTGAGATGTTAAGTATGCATCACTACAATTTGCCTACATTGTTTTCATCATTGATTGTCATACAATAAGAAAACCTAAGTTGGATAATCCTAAAATAAATTTTCAGGTTTTACACTTTATGCTATTTAAAATAACATGATGAAACATTGCGCCCTCTTGCTCTGTCCCTCTTGAGATAAAAACCAATCCTCTGTCCAGGGAATCCGTACTGCATATGCTACTTTCACATTAGTTGCTTGGTCATCTGCTTGGCTCTTGGACAAACTAGCTTAGTATCACAGTTTTTGTGTTCAAGCAAATCTTATTTTACATAAAGATACCTACAGAATACAAGATTAGTGATTGTCTTGATTAGAATAATAACAGAAAAGTCATCAATTACCCATTTTCAATAAAGTGGTCAAAATGATCAGCTTAATGGAAGAACAAAAAAAAATATTTGTGTAACCTGAGATCGTTAATATCTTTAGTAAGAGCAAACCTTCTGGCCATGAAATTGTATAGAAGGGAAGTAAATCTGTTAGCTGTGCTGTCATATCACAAGCTGATATCATGACCAGTGTGTGATAAGTGCTTAGTTAAAATGGAGAAAGTGTTCAATTATAGGGCTAGTGGTAGTGCTCAGTTTCAGGCTCAACCTAGGGATAACTGAAAGTGTGTGCAACAGATAAAGAAAGACTACTACATAATTCTCTGCAGTCCAGCACTGGCTAATGAACACATGATGAGGGTTAAATATGTGAGTTTGAATGTGACTTAAATATTCTAGAAGTCACATTTTTAAAGTAAAAAATAAGTGAGCGGAACTAATTTTAATAATATACTTTATATAACCCTGTAGATCTTCATCATTTTCATTGTACTTAAATATATAATTAATATGAAAATCACTAATTGTCTATTCTGTGTTTTTTCTTTTCCTTATACTGTCATTTTTCCTCAAATTAATTCTCATTTTGGACTAATGACCTCTCTCAAGTGGTTCAACATTTTTTAATGTTTTAACTTATTTATTTTTGTAGTGTTGTTGTGGGACGTGTGTGTGTGTGTGTGTGTGTGTGTGTGTGTATGTGTGTGTATGTGTGTGTGATGTATTGCCACACACGTGCAGAGGTGAAAGGGCAGTTTACAGGAGTCATGTCTCTCCTACCATTATGAATGTCCATGGATTCTTAGCTAGTGCCTTGATTCATTGGTTGATAAGCCAACAGGAGACCAGTGGCTGCCATATTTGATCACAGAGCTTTTGGCAATTATTTTGCCTGACTGTCTGATTCTATCAGCTGTAAAAATTATTGAAGTCAGTAGCCAGAGCAAAGTTCTCACAGCATAGCAGAAAGAAAAATATGATCAAAGATTTTATGAGTTAATCCTGTCAGTGAAATTTTGGACTTCCCTGACTAAATCTACAAAACAAAGAATAGCCCAACTTATTTTGCCCTTAAGAAAAATATAATTTGTTCACTTAAAATACAAACTTGGCTTGCTTCCCCTTTCCCTAATCAAATTAAGAATGCAATATAGTTGGATTTCCTGTGAAACAGAGGGAAATATTTAAAATTCATCTGTATGATGGTTAGAGAATACAAAATAAGGAGAGGGGGAAATGAGGTCTTTGGATAAGTCATCAAAGCCTTTTTATCACTAAAGCTGGCACTTTAGAGAGAAGCTGCCATCTGACATGCACTGTATTGAGTTTGCTTTGGTGGAGAGGTTCCTAGTGGAAGGTAATTTCATGAACTCTACTGTGAAATGCATAGACAAAGCCCAGAGGCCACAGCATGTGCAATTGCCTTTTCTATTCACTTATGTCACATGGACTCTATGTCAGCAGTCCTAAATTAAAAAACTTCTAAGTTTGGCAATAAACTAAATAATAGTTACAATTGACAACAGGAGCCAAGGATTTTCAAAGAAATGTTAAACCACTGACATCCAGAAGCCACAATTATGTAATATTTCACTGGTATGTTTAATATTTCCAAAGGGCACTAATGCTATTCTCACAGGCTCCTCCCAAATCCAACCACAGCCACAGCTCATTTCCTGTGTATATTCATGGCTCCCCTAACCAAAGTAGCTGGTTGTGCCTTGGCCTTGTGAAGTACTTTTAATCCTTGCCACATTTAACTGTTACTTCCTCATTTAATAGCCTTTGCTTGGGCTTTCTCCTGCCCACCTAAACCATTGTTTCATCAAGACCTTCTCATTATATCTTTAAGTCTAGAATATATCAGAAATATCTGTTATTAAGTTGCTGAAAATTTTCTGTGTAAAGCTGAGGAAGAACATTTCCATTCGATCAGTATGGGGGCTAATTATTTTAGGCAAGCTGTCATTTAAGCTTTCTAAAGTAGATTTCATTCTTGCAGTCAAGAACATTGCTTCATGCAGAATTAATTAATCATTGTAAATATAAAACCTGCAGTATCAGCTTCTATGGTAGGAGAGATTTCAAGAGGCAAGGTTGAAAGAGTCAATAGGCTGCTGAAGGGGCGATGCTCACACCCACCCACCACCTGACAAAAGGACAATTATACCCTGCACTTCATCATTTTACAGAGCCTGACTTCACGTACCAGCTGAAGAACTGGAACTGTCTACTTTTCTAAAGACAGTGTTTCCTTTGGCTTCTTCTGTATGCCTTCTTTTGAAGAGATTAACAAAAAGCAAGTTTGACAAAGGAATGGAGAAAAATTGGAATTTCCTTTGCCTGAAAGAAATGCAAAAAAATTAAAACAAAACAAAAAATAATTTAATTCTCTTAACAATGCCAACTAGAACACGTGACCTTAGTGGGCTCTGAGCTTCCCCAAATACAGTGGCTATGTAAGGATTGTGTTAATAATTATGTCCTTCACATTAAAGGTCCTGGTTCTTCCACTGTAAGAGAAAATACTATCCCAGTTATCCTCCCCTGCTTGTTATAATGGCTCTGTAATATTGTTTCTTTTCTTGTCCCACAATGTAAGCTTGACTCAAACATGTTATCATACAAAGTATGGAGATCTTGTCCACATGAGTTAAGAAACCACTTGGCTTATACTGCTGAGATTAACTAATGTTTAATAAGCCAAATATATGCAACTCTGATTATCTAAATGTGATAACATTAGATGTGAGCTTTATATATACTTGTCTCATTTAACTCTTACCATTCATGAGCACAAACTTCCATACATGCAGAAAAGCTTACTAAACTTATTTTGTTAATATCTCAAACTTTCAAAATTACATATTTATTTTAAAAGTATACATATACTGGAACTTTTGTCATATACTTTCCTAAAAAGAAGATAAAGTTTACTACTTCTCTACCCAATGAATGTACAAAGCATTTGTTCATCTTGCTACACTGTAGACTGAATTTGGCTGGCCTGAGTGTGATGTGAGAGTCTATGGTTCTCGAAAGATCTTAGAACAGGCTGTGTGGACTTCATTTTGTGACCAAGGAGAGTGTTTACATTTAGAACAATTCTGAAGTAATAAAGACCAAAAGATCACACTAGAATGGTTCTGAGGTGTCAGTGAGTGACTGCAGCTCTAGAAGCAGGGACAGCAGGCGTTGGCGAGGATGTGGAGAAAGAGGAACACTCCTCCACTGCTGGTACAACCACTCAGGAAATCAGTCTGGCGGTTCCTTAGAAATATGGGCATGACACTTCCGGAGGACCTTGCAATACCACTCCTGGGCATATATGTAGAGGATTCCCTGGCATGCAATAAGGACACATGCTCTACTATGTTCATAGTAGTCTTATTTATAATAGCCAGAAGCAGGAAAGAACCCAGATGTCCCTCAATGGAGGAATGGATACAGAAAGTGTGGTATATTTACACAATGGAATACTGTCTTAGTCAGGGTTTCTATTCCTGCACAAACATCATGACCAAGAAGCAAGCTGGGGAGGAAAGGGTTTATTGAGCTTACACTTCCACATTGCAGTTCATCACAAAAGGAAGACAGGACTGGAACTCAAGCAGGTCAGGAAGCAGGAGCTGATGCAGAGGCCATGGAGGGATGTTTCTTACTGGCTTGCTTCCCCTGGCTTGCTCAGCCTGCACTCTTATAGAACCCAAGAGCACCAGCCCAAAGGTGGAACCACCCACAAGGTGCCCTCACCACTTGATCACTAATTGAGAAAATGCCCCACAGCTGGATCTCATGGAGGCACTTCCCCAACTGAAGCTCCTTTCTCTGTGATAACCCTAGCCTGTGGGGGTGGGGGTGGGGGTGGGGGGTGTATCTTTTGGGTATATTGCCAAGAGTGGTATAGCAGGGTCTTCATTTAGATCTATTTCCAATTTTCTGAGGAATCTCCAGATTGATTTCCAGTGTGGTTGTAGCAGTTTACAATCCCACTAGCACCAGAGGAGTGTTCCTTTCTCCACATCCTCTCCAAAATGTGTTGTTACCTGAGGTTTTGATCTTAGCCATTCTGATTGGTATAAAGTGTAATCTCAGGTTCATCTTGATTTGCATTTCTCTGATCCCTAAGGACTTTGAACATTTCTTTAGGTGCTTCTCAGCCATTCAAGATTCTTCAGTTGTGAAATCTTGGTTTAGTTCTATACCCCATTTTTTTTTAATTCGGTTGTTTGGGGTTTTTGTGATTAGTTTCTTGAGTTCCTTACATATGTTGGATATTAGCCCTCTATTAGATGTGTGAAGAATTAGGATAGTGAAGAATTTTTCCCAACCTGTGGGTTGCCGATTTGTCTTATTGACTATGTACTTTACCTTACAGAAGTTTTCCAGTTTCATGAGGTCTTATTTATCATTTCTTGATCTTAGCACATGAGCCATTGGAGTTCTGTTTAGGAAATTTCCCCCCTGGGCCAATGAGTTCAAGGCTCTTTTCCACTTTCTCTTCTATTAAATTCAGTGTATCTGGTTTTAGCAAGGTAACTCAGGCCAAAATGTACATGCATTGTATATATGCACTAATAAGTGGATATTAACCAAAAAAAGTACAGAATACACAAGATACAGTCCAGAGAACTTAAAATATTAAAACGAAAACAAGCTGATGTGCCCAAGTGAGGACACCTCAGTCTACCTGGGAGGGAGTTCTATGATAGAAAGGGTTGGGGTTGGGGAAAGTTGGAGGGAGTGGGGAACCTGATCTGGTATTGGGTAAGTGAAAAGGACTGAAGTCTTGAGGGCCAGCAAAAGAATGAAAACAGGCAACTTCAGGAGGTAGGAGGTTTAGGGGGGAATCCTCCAAAATGCACCAAAGACCTAGGAGATGAGAGACTCAGGACTCAAAGGACCTTAGATGAAATGCCCTAATGTAGGGAAAGGGAACACCTTCAACAGAAAGACAGGGAATCAAATGAGGGAGGGGGGGGGGCATACCAAAGTTACAACTCCGACCCATAAGTGTTCATGTCTGAAAGAATTACAGGGATGGATCGAGAGGAGCCTGAGGAAAAGAAGGTCCAGTGACAGGCCCAAAGTGGGAACCAGCTCAAGGGGAGGTCCCAAGGTCTGACACTATTACTGAGGCTATGGAGCGCTCACAAGAAGGGACCTGGCATGACCCCACTCTGGAAGACCCAACAAGTAGCTGATTCTTTCATTCAACCTATGGACAGAAGTGGCTGACCTCTGTTGTTGAATTAAGGAAGGCTGAAAGAAGCTGAGGAGAAGTAAGACCCTGTAGGAGGACCAGCAGACTCAATTAATCTGTACCTCCGAGATCTCTCAAATACTGGACCACCAAACAGGCAGTATTCACAAGCTGATATGAGATTGCTAACATACAGACAATAGAGGAATGACAGATCTGTGTTCATTTAGAGAAGATGCACTTAACCTAGAGGTCAGGTAGGGTGGGAGGTGGGACATTCACATGGAGGCAGGGGGATGGGAGGAGGTGATATGGAACAGTAGAAGGCTGGCTGAGGCGGGGGGGGGGTATGGAGAGTAAAAATAAAAAAAATTTTAAAGGAATTATAGGCAATTAAGGGGAAAAATAAAAAAGAAAATGATGACTTTTTGTTTTGTTTTGTTTTGTTTTCTTATGTTTTGTTTTGTTTTGTTTTTCTAAGACAGGGTTTCCTCTGTGTAGCTCTGGCTGTTTTGGAACTCATTTTGTAGACCAGGCTGTCCTTGAATTTAGAAATTTACCTGCCCCTGAACTCCAAGTACTGGAATGAAAGGTGTGTGCCACCACATATAAGGCAAAATAATGATTTTCAAGTTGGGCTTTGAATAATGAGTCAAAGTAAGTATGTTCTGAAGAGCTTCCTTGTTTTTTTTGGGGGGGGGGGTCTTCACTAGGTCTTTTTTTGTTTTTTTTTTATTTGATATATTTTTTATTTACATTTCAAATGATTTCCCCTTTTCTAGACCCCCACTTCCGGAAAGTCCCATCAGCCCCCTTCCCTCGCCCTGTTTTCCCACCTAACCCTTCCCACTTCCCTGTTCTGGTTTTGCCCTATACTGCTTCACTGAGTCTTTCCAAAATAAGGGGCCACTCCTCCGTTCTTCTTGTACCTCATTTGATGTGTGGATTATGTTTTGGGTATTCCAGTTTTCTAGGTTAATATCCACTTATTAGTGAGTGCATATCATGATTCATCTTTTGAGTCTGGGTTACCTCACTTAGTATAATGTTCTCCAGCTCAATCCATTTGCCTAAGAATTTCAGGAATTCATTGTTCCTAATGGCTGAATACTACTCCATTGTGTATATATACCACATTTTTTGCATCCACTCTTCTGTTGAGGGATACCTGGGTTCTTTCCAGCTTCTGGCAATTATAAATAGGGCTGCTATGAAAATAGTGGAACATGTATCCTTATTAAATGCTGGAGAATCTTCTGGGTATATGCCCAGGAGTGGTATAGCAGGATCTTCTGGAAGTGAGGTGGACAGTTTTCTGAGGAACCGCCAGACTAATTTCCAGAGTGGTTGTACCAATTTGCAACCCCACCAGCAGTGGAGGAGTGTTCCTCTTTCTCCACATCCTTGCCAACATCTGCTGTCTCCACTATCATCCACCATGATCAAGTAGGCTTTATCCCAGGGATACAGGGTTGGTTCAATATACAGAAATCCATCAATGCAATCCACTACATAAACAAACTCAAAGAAAAAAAACCACATGGTCATTTCATTGGATGCTGAAAAAGCATTTGACAAAATTCAGCATCCTTTCATGCTTAAAGTCTTAGAAAGAACAGGAATTCAAGGCCCATACCTAAACATAGTAAAAGCAATATACAGCAAACCGGTAGCCAGCATCAAACTAAATGGAGAGAAACTTGAAGCAATCCCACTAAAATCAGGGACTAGACAGGGCTGCCCCCTTTCTCCTTATCTTTTCAATATTATATTTGAGGTACTAGTTCGGGCAATTAGACAACATAAGGAGGTCAAAGGGATACAAATTGGAAAGGAAGAAGTCAAACTATCATTATTTGCAGATGATATGATAGTCTACCTAAGTGACCCAAAAACTCCACTAGATAACCCCTACAGCTGATAAAGAACTTCAGCAAAGTGGCAGGTTATAAAATCAACTCAAGCAAATCAGTAGCCTTCCTATACTCAAAGGATAAGCAGGCTGAGAAAGAAATTAGGGAAATGACCCCCTTCACAATAGCCACAAACAGTATAAAGTACCTTGGGGTGACTCTTACCAAACATGTGAAAGATTTGTATGACAAGAACTTCAAGACTATGAAGAAGGAAATGGAAGAAGACCTCAAAAAATGGAAAAACCTCCCATGCTCATGGATCGGCAGGATTAATATAGTTAAAATGGCCATTTTGCCAAAAGCAATATACAGATTCAACGCAATACCCATCAAAATCCCAACTCAATTCTTCACAAAGTTAGAAAGAGCAATCCTCAAATTCATCTGGAATAACAAAAAACCCAGTATAGCTAAAACTATTCTCAACAATAAAAGAAATTCTGGGGGTATCAGTATCCCTGACCTCAAGCAATACTACAGAGCAATAGTGTTAAAAACTGCATGGTATTGGTACAGTGACAGGTAGGTGGATCAGTGGAACATGATTGAAGATTCAGAAATGAACCCACACACCTATGGCCACTTGATCCTCGACAAAGGGGCTGAAAACATCCAACGGAATTAAGATAGACTTTTCAACAAATGGTGCTGGTACAACTGGAGGTCAGCATGCAAAAGAATGGGAATTGATCCATCTTTGTCTCCTTGTACTAAGCTCAACTCCAAATGGATCAAGGACCTCCACATAAAGCCAGACACTCTGAAGCTAATAGAAAAGAAACTGGGGAAGACCCTTGAGGACATCAGTACAGGGGGAAAGTTTCTGAACTGATCACCAATAGTGTATGCTCTAAGATCAAGAATTGACAAATGGGACCTCATAAAATTACAAAGTTTCTGTAAGGCAAAGGACACCATCAAAAGGACAATTCAGCAACCAACAAATTGGGAAAAGATCTTCACCAACCTTACATCAGATAGAGGGCTAATATCCAATATATATAAAGAACTCAAGAAGTTAGACTCCAGAAAACCAAATAACCCTATTAAAAAAAATGGAGTACAGAGTTAAACAAAGAATTTTCACCTGAAAAACTTCGAATGGCGGAGAAGCATCTTAAAAAATGCTCAACTTCATTAGTCATCAGGGAAATGCAAATCAAAACAACCCTGAGATTTCACCTTACACCAGTCAGAATGGCTAAGAGCTTTCTTGTTATGCTCTTACTTTGCTTGTTGCTAAGACAAGATACTTGGCAACCAAACCAAACCAAACCAAACCAAACCAAACCAACCAACCAATAAAAACAACCCAAAGGAGGAAGAGCTTCACTGTTTACCTGTCTATCATGATGGGAGCAGCATGGAAGTCGGAGCTTTGATGCAGTAGGTTACATTGCAGCTATCATCAAGAAGCAAAGGACAGTGGGTTCTGGAACTCAACTCCCTTTCTCATTTTTATTCAGCCCCAGACTCTGGCCAGAGTTTTGGTGTTACCAACAATTAATGTGGATCATTCCACCTCAATAAATCTAGCATAGATAATAATTTGTAAGCATACTCAGAGGTTTTTCTCTTAGGTGATCCCAGATACTGTTGCAGAAAGTATTCACCATCACACTTAGTATATTCTAATTTTTCTGTGGGTGGTGGGAAAGTGTCCTCAATTTTGGAGGAATGTCTGCAGGGCTTTTGACTCACTTAAAAAATATTTAGTGGGGACTCGTGTATTTTACTGGTGTCTGAATTTGCCTCTGACATTCTTCTGCAATTATTCTTTCTTTAGTAACAGCAGCCTCAACTTAAATCAGGACAGGTGAGAATAGAAAAGCATGATGCAGCCTGTGTGATCCAGAGAATTAATAATTCAAGAAGTTCCCCCATTTATTTTAAAGATATCACTTTGTGATTTATATCACAACAATTATATTTCTAATGGGATTTTAATTGATTTTGAATTCAATTAAAGGAAACCTATTTTTAAAGCCCATCTTAGCTACTGCCACCTCAGGAGTCACAACCATGCTGGCATACTGTAAGTCATTACAGCATACTGTGTGACCAGCTCAGGGAATTTGGGAATAAGGTACATTTATTATCCTTTAAAAGTTGCCTTGATGTGAGTTTGATTTTGTGCATATCCAGATTATGTCTGAATTTAAAATTCAATTTCTCTGTATGTATGTGTATGTTTATATGACATCTGTTTATATTATATGTGTATATGGGTTTATACATAGATGTCAGAGGATAACCTATGAGAGTCGGTTCTTGTCTTTTATTTTTATTTGGGTTATAGAAATTGAACTCAGGTCACAGGGTTTATGCAGCAAATGATTGTACCCGCTCAGCCATCTTGCTAGTATGGTTGTATCTATTTTTAATAAAATAACCAACAGGTTTTCACTAGATTGTGTTCAATGGTATTTTAAGAAAAATATATTGGTTATAATTTTGGTATAGGGACATTATTTTTTCTAGGATCAAATGTCATATTGTTTACATGTTGTGTCTGAGGAATAATATTCTTTTCCTCAAAAGCACACACAATCTGAATTCCTTAAGAAGATACTCTCAAATGGATTTTTAATAATGTTTAATTCAGTCATATTACTCATAAACCTAAATGTATGTATGGTTCTTTGACCAATGAGTGAACTCAAAAATTGAGGTTCTTCGGAACAGTGATGAAAACCCAGCCTCAGTCAGATTCCTGCCTTCAGTTTACTCTGTATTCTCTGTATTGAACTATATGACATTTTTGCCAGTACACTCTAGCACTAGCTTAAGATTTTTCGTTATGTTACTTGAATACATTGTAAAAGACCATTTAAGAGCCAATATGGAGTCACATGCTGATAGAAAATAGGAAGGGAGGAGACCAGTTGGCTTTTAGAATGTGTGGACAACTTTGTGCAATGAAGGTAAAAAGCTTCCAGAGGAAAACAGCTATAAAGAGATAAAGTATCTCGGGGTTTTGGTACCAAACAGAACATTTCTATGAGTCTATTAACAGTTCATACCTCCAGTACTGGTAGGTTCTATATAGCCTGGTAGAAACTTCTTTCCATGTAAAAGTCTCAGATTTAAGTGATGTACACTATGCCCAATAAAGTTTCCAGTGTTCACTCAACATGTTGAACCTGTGAAGTGCACTTGAGTTGAATGTAACTCATCACTGATTTATGCTTCTTAGGTCAGCCACTCATGGAAAACCACACAATTGCAAGCTGCTTTAAAAGAGCCAAGCACCTGTATATACTTTAAAGTTTTTCTTTGTTTGTTTTGTTTTGTTTTGTTTTGTATTTTTTTAGTCCCACTTGGCACGGGCCACGGACTAGGGTCATTATATCCAGGAGTCTGGTTGAAAGGGAAAATTTATTGTTTCTGCATTGGTTTCCAAAGAAAAAATTGTTTTGTTGTTGTTGTTATTGTTTGCTTTAGTTTTGTTTTGTTTCTTTATTTTTTCCATAAGAAAAGGCAAAAGTATATGTTAATCATCATCAGAATTGTAGTTAACATGGCTGAAGGAGGATGATTTTGTTTTCCAGTGTATTAATCAGGGCACTTTAGAGTCACAGAACTTATGGGTAGTTTCTATATAGGAGGGGAATTTGTTGGTGACTTACAGTCTGTAGTCCAACTCCCAACAATGGCCAACAGCAGGTGTGAATGGAAGTCCAAGGATCTAGCAGTTGCTCAGTCCCACAATGCAAGCAGGTGAAAAAAAGAGAGAGAGAGAATCTTCCTTCTTCTAATGTCCTTATGTAGGTCTCCAGCAGGTGTGGCCTAGGTTTGCTTTGTCCCAAATAAACTTGAACTTGGAGATCTCCCTATCTAAATCTACTGGGATTCATAATCTCCATGCCTAGATCTAGGTCAGAGTTCATTCCATATAGTCAATTTGACAATCAGGAATAGCCACTACACCCAGAAAGCATATAAATACTGGGCTTTGGGCCAGAGACACAAATACAGGCCAGAGAGACAAAGAGGGAGAAAGAAGGGAAGGAGCCACATAGGAAGAAAGAACCAGTTGAAGGCAGTAGAGAAGACAACGCCAAGTCAAAGAGAGGGAAGGAGAGGAGAGCTGTGAAAAGGACAGGGCATTGTAGAAAGGACTTAAGGCGTGATCTCAAAACATGATCTTTGCCTTCTTCTGTGGGAATAATACAATATTATAGAATTCCAAACTCTCCTAGGTTGCTTGAAATTTTGCAAGGAATAATTCAGTGGGAAATCTTAGGCTGGAGCTAGAGGGTGAAGTACATGGTTTACAAAGATCAGGTATAAAAGGTTACTATATCTGTGCCATGGAGAGAATTTGGACAAACTCGTCCAAAGCTTAGTGGATCCTGCCACAGCTATCCTATGGTCTGGAGAAGTATGGAAGGGCAAAATGAGGCAGGTAAATTCCACAGACTTTATATCAAGTTAAAACCTGGAAAGGAAAATCTTGACTGAGATGGTGAAAAAAATGGAATGGAGGGGCAGCAGAACATGACACTCTGGAAATTTGCTCAGATCAAAAGAAACACAAACTGGTCAAGATTAATTCTAAATAGAACACATGGAAATACATTCATGGCACCATTGAATCTCTTGAGATATAGAAATTAGGGCTCCCAAGCAATTTGAGTTATTTAAAATACCTGTATTTTTTTACATAAAATATTTTTATGAATCAAAGTATACAAACATCCACTAATGCTCATGCTATTTCAAGTACTATGCATCCCTTGAAACCTTTGCTGTTCCGTACTTGAAGGTTTTATTCACATGTAGTTTTGCTTTATAACCCATTTATAATTGTTTTGGTTCATATAAATTACTAATTCAAGATTCACAGAATAAAAAAAGGACCTGATGGACTAACCTTACACATGTTTCCCAGAAGATAACTGGATTGCTGTGGGGAGAAAATGCTCCATTCCTTATTATGTAGAACAATGTGCTGTGCAGATCTTTGCTTATCCTGAATGTAATCAATGAATGTTCAGAACGTGAGCAATGAAGTTTCTCACTTGTAAAGTAGAGACAATAGTCTCAAGTTGTCCAAGCATGGCACTGGCTATTCTATCTTGGTTCTTTTAGAAGGAACTCAAATCCTTGATACAGAAAGAACAATATACAAATTATTTTCTTTGTGTAGCTTTGTTTTGCTCTTAGGACTGGGTGTGTTTAATTACATTGGGGTTCAGCAGAGCCTAGTTAGTTTGAGACTGAGTAAATGGACTTCGGCATTTGATTTTGACCTTATAGGATTAGCTAAAATAACAATTAGGCTATAAAGAAAGGATTATTTTTAAATTTCCATTTATAGCTCATTTCCAAACGAGCAGAATAGCAACATGCTGACTTTTTAACTGTCAGGATATGTAGTAATATCCTTATTGTTGTTTGCTCTATTGTAATTGTAACTGGGATTTCAGAGTAGGTTGTAAAAATGCAAGGGTTGGTGGGAGGGGTGATCTCCAGATCGCCCCAAAATAAGCTATTTTATATTTGTCTTTAAATTGTGCCTGCTAGGTATGAAAAGCACTATATTCCTTGACTTTGATTAGTCTCCTCCTGATGCCTCACCCCTTTCTTCACATTTCCTTCCTCATCCCACTTCCCTCTCTTCAATACTTTCCCTCTTTTTCCATATATGCCCACTTTCCCCTCTCTCCTGCACATTCATCTCAGAGATGATGAGTGATAAGATTCTGGAAGTGTCTTAGTTCTACGTGTCTCCATCATTGAGCTCTAGAGTCCTTATTTCTTTCAACCTTTACCACATAGTTTCCCTTGGTCTCCTGAGTTGTCAAGTTGGAAATTCTGACAATTGTTCTGTGTTTATAGTATACGAAGTCTAACCTCAATGATGAATTCTGTATTTGGTAATTTATGTATTAGAAAAGTTTTGAATACTAAGAAAGAAAAAGTGATCATAAAATCATCACAGATTCATGGATAAGAAGCAAAGAGACATTTATCAAAGATGTCTTTGTATCTGGACTGATTTCCTTCAGGAATTCAGTGATTGTGCAATAAAGTTAAAAAGCTGGGGCAGCCAACTAACCAAATTCAAGTTTCCTCAGGTAAATATGAGAATGGTTTCAAGAAGTATTTTTAATATTTGGCATTGGTGATAATTAACTTACTGTATGTGTCTAATTTGGCGCCTTTGTCAGGAGAAGCACAGGAGCCCTCTATCCCCACAAAGGGTCAATGAACAAACTCTCTGAAACAGGAGTAAAAGGATTCAGAAGAAAAGTTTAATCTCAACTCTTCCCCAAACCTAATCCTGGAGGTAGCTATAATACTAGTAATATAGATGTAAAGTAACAGACAAAGTCTAACTTCCCAAAGGAGAGTCACATGGAAGAACCAATCACTCCATGAAAGCAAGAAGAAAGGGAGTCTCAACAAAATCCAAATCTCTAACTCTTTCCCAGACTTCATCCAACATTCATTCTGAGAGACACAGATACAAGATATTAGACAAAATCCAACTTACAATGGCTTCAAATTTTATGACTAGTCTGGTAAAAAGTGATGGGGATAGGAGTATCACTACATTGCCTGGAAGAAAGATTTAGAAGTCATGCTAAATTTCTCTCCACGACTCCTGTTTTGAAGAAGCAAGAATTCCCTTGGTTTATAAAGTTGGAAAGTAGGAATTGATTATGCATGACTAAACCCATTCCAGTTTCTCATTCTGGATCAACCAGACCACAGCCAGAGACTTGCAGATGACTACATATTCGTGGCTTTGTCTCTGATCCTGGTTCTAATGGAAGAACTAGAATTCTCTGTTTTCCTGCTAAAATGGATAAAAACATATTGTTCAATGGTTCTCATTAATAAGGAGTGTTTGGTCTTCCTTAGGTTGACCTTAGTCAGCTAAGGTCTACTTTAGAGCATTTTCTTAGCGTCCTTTCTATTTCTGTGATAAAAACTGTGAACCCAAATAACCTGGGGAGGAGAATTTAATTCATCTTATATCATATTTTTACCACAAAGGGAAATCAGAGAAGGAACTCAAGGCTTGAAGCTATATGCAAGAACTGATGCAGATACCATGGAGGGGTGCTGCAGAGGGTTGCTTTCTAGTGCTTGTTCACCTGGCTCACTTGTATAACTCAGATCCACATGCTCAGGGTTTGCCCTGCTCACAGCAGGTTGTGCATGCATGCGTACATCATAAGAATATGCCCCACTCATCAGTCTATAAGCAATGTGGTGGAGGCCTTTTCTTATCTGTGGGTCCCTCTTCCCAGATGATTTTAGCTTGTGTCAAGGTGATAAGAAACTACCACAGAACCCAGGTATCCCTCAACAGAAGAGTGGATGCAAAAAATGTGGTATATCTACACAATGGAGTACTATTCAGCCATTAGAAACAATGAATTCATGAAATTCTTAGGCAAATGGATGGAGCTAGAGAACATCATACTAAGTGAGGTAACCCAGACTCAAAAGGTGAATCACGGTATGCACTCACTAATAAGTGGTTATTAACCTAGAAAACTGGAATACCTAAAACATAATCCACACATCAAATGAGATACAAGAAGAAAGGAGGAGTGGCCCCTTGTTCTGGAAAGACTCAGTGAAACAGTATTCAGCAAAACCAGAATGGGGAAGTGGGAAAGGGTGGGAGGGAGGACAGGGGAAGAGAAGGGGGCTTACGGGACTTTCGGGGAGTGGGGGGGGGCTAGAAAAGGGGAAATCATTTGAAATGTAAATAAATTATATCGAATAAAAAAAAGAAAAAAAAAGAAACTAACACAGCTAGAATCTTGGTTAAAACATTAGAATGCATGTGACTGCACATCAAATTGACTTCTCTTCCATTTTTACTTACTGTAGACTTTTCTGTTTATCTAATTGTCCTTTCATTTCTTTAGACGTATGTAAGATTTCTTACCATCCCAAACCCAATCATATGCAAAAGGTTTTACACAGCATGGTGAAATAAATGCAGAGGAAAATGGTATTTAGTGGAAGACGACGTCAACCTTGGAGCTAGCCCTGGATTCAAATTCTATTCTCTTGCCTAACTATTTATTGACCCAGTTATTCATCTATCTAATTTTCTTGTAACAAAACCTATCTCTCAGGGGTGTATAGATTAAATAAGATTATCTCTATCCATTACTTTGTTATCTCTATATATCACAGAGATGGCATAGAGCAGAACTCAACTGTGAGGTATTCTTATTTCTCTCCTGTGGAACAGGTAATGCTTATTTATTGTCACCCTATCCTCTCACATAGTCACATCCTCTGTTCATCCGGAGCACCTCCTCACTTCGTCATAAACACTTGACCTGTGGTGGAACGAAGAGTCGGTTTTGTTGGGAATGCAAATAAGCTAGTGTCCCATCTATCACCTAGACACTCCATGAACATTATACTTTCTTGCTCCTTACTTACACAGCCCCATTGGAACACTACACTTTCTTTTATGATATTCTCCCATTTTAGAGTGTGATAAAATTATCCCAAGAAAAATCAGACTCCTCATTGGCAAAATTGTAGGATTGCATTTATAAGATGCATAAGGATTCCTTTTTCTGTTACACAATTTTATACTTCTGTAAAAATGCCACTGTATCATTACCCTTGAAACTATTTTGTTTACAGGTCCTGCTCCATGTAATTTTCCTAATAATTGGTCCATGCTTGTGTTTACAGTGCTTTTATATTTTTCTTTCATTGCTTGGAAAGATAGGGGATAATAGAATTCTTTTCGCTTACCAGCAAAAATATTGCCTCAGTGAATTATTATGAAACTATGAAGGAACACTGAAGAAACCTATTTAAATGGGCTATCATTGTATTTAGGGCTCTATTCATTAATTATCTTATTCAAGTTGAATTTATATGGTTCAACTCTGCTGATCCCCACAGGGCAGGGCATCAGGAAGGGTAAGCTGAAATTTGTAGACTTGAGTGGAAGCTGATGTGTACAGTTAGAATATCCTCATTGCGACGGAAGCCTCAGCCTTTCAGTAGATTGATTGAGCCACAAAGAAATTATCTAAAACAAACTTGTTCACTCAAAATCACCTGATCATGGAGTTTCATTCCATGCTCAAAATACTTTGACAAAAATCACCCAGATTAGTGTTTGATTGAGCTATAGCTAGCCACAATGATACAGAATACCATCACAGTCATCAAATGCAAAATCTTTGTCAATCAGAGATATAACTTAGAGATTTCCCCAAATTGCAACCTATTTACGGTGGGAGAAACTGTTTCTTTCAGTGCTAACAGTTTTAGTTCCTCACACACAAGTTTTCCCATGCCATCAGAGATTCACCACTCTTGTTGCTATTACATCTGTGGCATGGAGTTTTGTGGTGAAATGAGTTTTATATTACTTTGCAATCATGAGAATGGAGGGGAATGCAATAATATAGGAGTAAAAAGAAATATACATGGATATTTTTAAAAGAAGGTACTTAGATTCATTAAAGGTTACTGAGTTGTTTCTAAAGTAGAACTCATTGAAAGTCAGATGTCCCTCAATGAAGGAATGGATACAAAAAAAATGTGGTATATTTACACATCGGAGTACTATTCAGCCATTAGAAATAATGAATTCATGAAATTCTTAGACAAATGGATGGAGCTGGAGAACATCATACTAAGTGAGGTAACCCAGTCTCAAAAGATCACTCATGGTATGCACTCACTAATAAGTGGATATTAGCCTAGAAACTTGGAATACCCAAGACATAATCCACATATCAAATGATGTCCAAGAAGAACAGAGGAGTGGCCCCTGGTTCTAGAAAGGCTCAGTGCAGCAGTGTAGGGCAATACCAGAACAGGGAAGTGGGAAAGGGTGGATGGGGAACAGGGGGAGGGAAGAGGGCTTATGGGACTTTTGGGGAGTGGGGAGCCAGAAAAGGGGAAATTACTTGAAATGTAAATAAAAATTATATCGAATAAAAAAAGATGAAAAAAAAGAAAGCAAGTTTCTTGAAATAAAAATGCCTAGTTAAATGTACTATCATATATCTTGTATGTATACATATATGTATCTATCATCTATCATTTATTATCTTTCAATCAATGACATTGATTTTTAATTGCCTATGTTTATGCATTTTATTAAATAGATAAATATGTGGCTATATACATGTGTATATATTTTAGAAACATAGTCATTATATGTACACATTTACATGTACTTAAATACAGAGTTTCTCAAAAAAAAAGATCCAAGGGAGAAATATTAGAAATATCTTCAAAAGCTTTTTTGCTTTTAGATATTTCAGAACCCTTTGTGTGCTGACTTCACTGTCATCTTCAAAAAGGACATTTGGAATGTAGCTTTCATCTAGTACATTTGACCATGGGATACCTGTATTTATGGGCTAAGTCAATGATTTTTATTATTTACTGTAATGTACATTTAAAATGTACCAAAGTATTTTTATGAGGTGGGAATAAGAAGGATTAAAAATTAAGCAGCTGTTTCCATCCAACTGAACAATGTATCATCACATGCCACAGGTGGCAGGCAGATCTGAAATTTTGCTTTCAATCACTTGCTCAATGGATAAACCTTCCCTTCAATCACCTGCTGGTCAGTATCTCCTATACCGAAGAAGCTACAGTCTCACAACACAATCCACCACACTGCCTTCATTATTAATTTGATACTACTGTGTCATTGTCAAAGGTCTCAACAAAAACAATGCTAAATGGAAAACCAACAGGCAAACACAGAAAGCAATGCCACAAAGCATGGTGACAAACAAATACATAGTACAGGTTTTGTGTATACAGGAACTTACCAAGATCATGATTTTAAAGATTGGCATTTTTTGACAAAAGGTCACTCATCTGAGTGTGAAACAAAGAAACTCCCACATATAGAGTTATGAAGATGAGGAAAGTCCTGATCCTGGAGACTGACCACTAAATAAAATTACAACAGAGTGTGCGAATTGAATGAGAGAAGGAAGGTGTGACAGTTTTAATGTGTTTCTTTCTTTTTTGTTTTTTGTTTGTTTGTTTTGTTTTTTGAGACAGAGTTTATCTGTGTTGTCCTGGCTGACTTGGAACTCACTCTGTAGACCAGGCTGGCTTCAAACTCAGAAATCCACCTGCCTCTGCCTCCTAAGTGCTGGGATTACAGGCCTGTGCCACCACGCCTGGCTTAATGTGTTTCTTCAGGATTTATAAAATGATATCAAAAGCCCCGTGTCTTATGGTATGACATATTGAAACACAGGATCCGTTTAAAGGGACATGAGGTGAACTGACCTCTGAAGTGGACCCTACGCCAGTGTAACTTGAGTAAAACTCACCAGTAATGAAAGCTACCTAAGACACT
Organism: Apodemus sylvaticus; assembly: GCF_947179515.1. Lineage (NCBI taxonomy): Eukaryota > Metazoa > Chordata > Mammalia > Rodentia > Muridae > Apodemus > Apodemus sylvaticus. Next base: position 60,108,408 of record NC_067482.1, on the reverse strand, counting down.
CAGGGTGAGGCAGCCACTTATAAGCTGAAAGAAGTTATGGAGATATATCTAGTCCTCACAACCCACCTTCCCCAAGCAAGCAGGCTTGCCAACATCTTGATGTTGGATGTTTGACCTACAGACCTGAAAAACATTGTATTTCTGTTGCATATGTCACTGAGCCTGGGGCACTTTGTTTTGACAGCCCTAGAACTCATCTGCAGGAAGCAAAGTTGAACAGGAAGTCCAGGCTAGACTGTGAGAACCCTTCCATTATCGATTCATCAGCCCTAGTGGTTGGAAACATCTCAAGTGTCCTGAGCTACTTACCAAGCTAACTCGAGAGAGATGGAGCAATTTTAGGGTGGGAGAGGGATGACGTTTGGAATCGGGAGTCTCGGTCTCCATCAGTAGTTTGGACAAAAGATGAGCCCTGATTTCAGTGAGGGAGCATGGGGGTGGTTTGGAAAATATTGAAAAACTAACCATGGTCAACCTGAGGGCATGAATAAAAAATGAAGATATCAGAAGAGCAAGAAGATTGTAGTAGGACTTTTCTTCCTTGGTTGAGCACAATGGAATGGTTTGGGATTTTTCCATTTCATGGTCCATATGGCTTTTCAGATACAGTTCTTTTATATACAAATTATTTAATCTTTTTCTTACAGTCCAGCCATTATCCCCTTCCCACTCAGGTCTCCCACAGTTCCTCATCCCATCCCTCCTGTCCTGTCTCTAAGAGGATATCTCCATCCCCCAACCCCACTAGTTCTCTCCCCATTCCCTGGGGCCTCAAGTCTCTCAAGGGCTAGGTGCAACTTCCCTCACTGAGGCCAGACCAGACAGTCCTCTGCTGTATATGTGTTGGGGGCCTCATATCAGCTAGTGTATGTTACCTGGTTGGTTGCTCAGTGTCTGAGACATCTCAAGGGTCCAGTTTAGTTGAGATTGCTGGTCTTCCTATGGGGATGCCCTCCTCTTCAGTTTCTTACAGCCTTATCCTAATTCAACCACAGGGGTCCCCAAATTCTTTCCATTTGTTTGATACAGTTCTCAATAGTCTCCTACATTTGCTTGTCTACATAGGACAAGCCCCAATCTACTACTTTTCTTCATTTTTTTATTGAAATGCAATTGATAAAATATCAACTTGTTAAAAGCATACAACTTGTATTCCAATATACATTTCAAAATTATTGTTATAGTCAAGCTAATTAAATTTTCTGTCTTTTCATATGGTACATGTGTGTTGAGGGAATGCATAAGCTATACCCTTGTAGCAAATATTGCATATACAATATGCTATCATTGGTTATGGTCACCACCCTGCACATTAAGTGTCCAGAATTACTCAGAAATTGCCACTTTTATGATCCTTTCCCACCTAAATACCTGCCTCTAAACCACTGTTTGTGTTTGTTTCTTCTTAAATGATTTTCAGTTAGTGTACTAAACAAGTTTTATCATGCTGCGTTTGTGCAGCATAAGTCCTGTTTGTCTCAGGTTTACCTGCCATTACCCTCCTGTGTCCCTTCCCATACAAGTTCTGTTTTCAAAATAACCCCCTTTCTGCTTTTAGGTCATATTTATATCATGCAGAATACGGTATAGAATCTTCCTATAAATCATTTGATATTGGTCATTGTTTCCCGTTCCTTTTTACTTCTTTTTAAGTTTTTGGTTACTTTGTACTTATATCAAACTTACTAAAATCACACTCATCTCTGTTGTCTTGTCCCTTTTCACTCTCCTGACATACTTTCTGTCCACAGCTAGCTCTCTTTCTTTTTCTTTCTCTTCCCCAACTCCCTCCATCTCTTGTGAAGGTGGTCACAGCAGCTGTGTACTCATGATTGCAACAGCCCTGTCATATCCAGATGATAGTATTTCCTGGAAATCCCCCTTATCTGCTGCATCTTAGAGTTCTTCTGCCCCATCCTCTGCGCTGTTCCCTGGGCTGTAGAGTACATGAGATCGATATTCCTTTTAGGATTGAGCACTTATCCTTAAGTGCCAACAAACATTATTTGCCTTTCTGTTCAATTTTTTAAAACGTAGTATCACGTTCCAAATGTTCACCCATGTTGCTAGAAATGGCAGAATGTTTATCCTTTACAAGATAAATAATATTCTTGGGTGCATGTGTGTGAAGATGTGCCATATTCTTTATCCGTTTGTACATTGACAGTCACTTAGGGTATTTCTAACATCTTGGCTGGTGAACAGAGGAATGCACGAATCATTTCCATACTCTTCTGGATAGTTACTGACTTCATCTTGTGCCCTGGAAATAACCATGTTGTTTCCCAACCAGGTATCTTCCTTGGGCCAATCTAAGTAAACAAAGCCTTTGGCCCAGGCATCACCTGAAGGCACATGCACATACTTCTAAGAGGAGTTGCCTCCTTCTCAAAGTACTGCCACCTTGGTCTTCTGAGTGTCCACTTTGAAAGACAGTTTTGGGTTCTGAATTGAGAGGACAGTGCTGCCGTGTGTGTATTGTCTGTTGTGCTTGGGTCGATTGCTTATTCCTTCAGTCTGTCACAGTTTCTAGTGCTTAGTAGGTACTTACTTAATGGTGGACAATTAAGTAAATTATTTACTTTGAAACGGAAGTGTCTCTTGGTAATTTCATAAAATTTAAACTATTCCAATGCCCATTGTTTCACCTTGTATCAAAAGAATCACAGTGATTATTCAATACATTTCTGGTTAAGATGCCACTTATAATAGTAATATCAAAAATAATTATGACAAATAATTATTCAAGAAATATGACAAAAGGGCCCATAAGATGGTTAAGTGGCTGAGGTGCTTACATTCATGTCTCATGACCTGAATTTTATCACTGGGATTTTCATGATGGAAGGAAAGACTCTAGTCTCACAGTTGTGCTTTGAGATCCACATCTATACTATAATGTACATACACCCACCCACACTACTACATAAATATACGTAAAATCATATCAAATACTGAATTGTGAAAAAGACTAGGGTTTAATTTCCCATTTTCTTAAAGAAAATATTTCTGAACTGTACAATATGTTTTTTTAACATTTTTATATTTTATATAGATGTTGAATATTTAAAAAACAGAATAATGTGGACAAAAAAAAAACAGGAAAGGAGCTTTCTGAGTGTGTGCAATTTCCTGTCCCCCTCCTCTTTTGCATCATGAGAATGTTCTGTGTGCTACCTGGGTGACAGTGGATAAGGCAGCCTCCGACCTTTGAATAGCTTAAGCATTTAGACACCTGATGGCAATCTTTCATTAAATTTGGTGTACTCACAGCGGTTCTGGCAGGTATGAGAAAACATAATTTGTTTTTTCCTTAGCAATCTTTATGCCGAATATCTGAAAATGTTTCCCAGTGACAGACAGAACTGAGAGCTTAATATCTTTCCAGATGAGCATGGTAGCTTTCACCAAGGGAAAATGATGTGGGTGGACGAGTTCAGTGAAAAGTGAAGAGGATAGGAAAATGAAGTTTATGCATGGTCCAGATACAGTGAGGGACTTGGGCACACTACTTAGAGGGAATGAGGGTGTGGTGCTAATGGGAAGGAAACATGTTCAGTGAGGTTTATGTTGTGTTAAAATCCAGTGTAATTTTGTGAGACAGCTCTCTCTCTCTCTCTCTCTCTCTCTCTCTCTCTCTCTCGCTCTCGCTCTCGCTCTCTTTCCTCCCTTGATTTCTTCCCACTGCTCTTGCCTCAGGCTTGGAATAAAGGGTACAATTTTGGGCATCAAGGTAGATATTGCTCCTCAGCATGAATTAAAAGGACAGGGTTAATTGAGGGTGTGGCTAAACGAACTTTCTGTTATCTTCCTACTCATTCCTTGGATCAAATTTTCTGTCACTTTGATAATATACTATCAGCTGAAAACTATCTTCAGTGATCATTTCTGCATTCAGACTACATGTGCACATTGCAGGTCTGACTGTCCTATCTGAATCAAAGCACCCAAGTCACGTAGAGTATAGTAAAGTGTTCAACTCATATCAGCAGGTAACTACTGACCCTTTTCTATAAACAAATACTACCCCGAGTAGCAGGATGCATGTACGAGAATGTACGCAATACCATTGTTTATCAGCAGAAAGCTGCAAGATGCTATTCTAAAGACAACCAGCAGGAGACAGACAAACATATTGTGCTCTATTTATTCAACAGAACACAACTATGAAAATGAAATAGCTAAGTCAACATGAATTGATGGGAATCCATAACACAGGTTTTCACAGCTCCAAAGAACATACAATTCTATTTGTTCCTATTTCAAGGCCAAACAAGCTATAATAATATATTATGTGGGGATGTATATGTATAAACACATCCATTTAAATGTGTATGCTAAATCTGTAAACAGAATGATGAGCAAACTGTAGATCAGTGAAGAGGTCATCTGTAAGCTGGCATCTGTGCATGTATCTTACTCAGCTTTGTGAGTTTCACATCTATTTCTTTGAGGGCTATCATGGTGAACAAATGTTTATTGTTTCATGGTCATTTTTATCATTCTTTCCATTCACAGGCCTCCTACTTTATAAATTATTGTAAGTCACTTCCTTAAGATGGAAATTGTTTTCCAAATAATTGTTATACTTTTTAAACATTCTTTTCGCTTTAATTTTTGGTATAAGAGGCAGAGTTTTAAAAATAAAGAAATAGGGAATTACCCCAGTAACACTTACTGAACAGCCCATCCTTTCTCTGTCTATCCGCGACACCCACTCAGTCACTCATCAAATTTTCATATATGCCATGGGCCTGCTTCTGGCTCTCCAGTCTCTTCCACTAGTTTTGACAGCCGCGCTCGGGATCTCCCTAGTTCCTCTCACTTCTTGTTCAAACTGTTCTCCACCTGATGACTGGAGTCAGCTTTAGAGTGATGTGTTTGTGTGTGTGTGTGTGTGTGTGTGTGCGTGCATGTGCACACATGCAAGAAAATATGCATGTGTGCTTGTGCATGTGTACATGAAAACATCTGCTTTTGTAAATTTTCTTTTAAAGTATAAACTTGTTTGTCCTTAGCTTTTAGAAATATATATGACCTTCCTCCAAGTCTTTGCCATTTTCTCCTCACATCGTTCCCAAACACAGATGAGGCACTTGGAGTTTAAGAGGCAAGCAAACTTCTCATTCAGTGAACCAGGAGGAGCAGCAGTGTGACCTTGCTGCGGAATCCAGCAGTTTCCATTTCCCACTTGTCAATTTTCCCTCAGTGGCCCTCCTGAGTTTGAACCAGGATTTTCCCATTTATGGAAAGAATTAGGTATCATGAATGTGAATTTTTTCAGTTGTTCCGTGTCTCTACTGATCCTCATTAATGAATCAGTACAGCCTTCATCCTGTGCACCCTCAGCACCTGCCCTCTTCAGCCCAAATTGCTTCTTCTCATTCTCTACACCATACAAAGCCCACATTGTTGCTGCTTCTGACGTCATTTCTGTAAATGAAAACCTGAGGAGACTTCCACAAAGTATTTGGAGTCCCAACACCTTACTACACACAACTCAAGTGAAAACATTATTGATAAGAATTTATTTGAAAGGGAGAAGAATTTTCAAAATGAGACCAAACATCAATATCAGTGTTCTTTCTAGGTTTCTGGCATACCTATCTTCTCTCTTCTGTGTCCCCTGTCTGTCTCAGAGGAGATGTGTCATCCCCCAGTACACTGTGGCTTTCCTTCAAGTCCTATGACAAACTATCTTGATAATCTTCCTCCACCTCACTCCATACTTTCCTTTCCCTCTATGACTTTCTCTTTATAGGAGCCTGTCTTATCTATATTACCCTTCCTACTGGTCATTATGATTGGAGGAATAAGATAAGCCTCTTCCATCTGCTGGCCTTTTTTTCCGGACTACTTCTTTTATCTAGACCTCACTCTTCTCTCATATTTTTATTTGTGTTTCCTGTGATAGGGTGCTATTATCATGGCTGCTATAACTGTGCTCTCTCTCTCTCTCTCTCTCTCTCTCTCTCTCTCTCTCTCTCTCTCTCTCTCTCTCTGTCTCTCTCCATTAGTAAAGGATGATTACTGGTTCCTCTTATTATTTTGACCTCTGATTATATGTGTGAACCTCTGTTAGTGATGCTATCTCTTCATATCATGCCTAATATGTAAACTCTAGTTTCTACTATTTTATCAGTTTATCATGAGGATGAAGAATATTTTCCATTATCTGATTTTTGTCCTCATGTTTTATATTAGGTACTTTGTCCCCATAAGAATATTATTATTCTAAGTGCAAAAACCTTTTCTCCATTATTGTGCGTACAATTTCTGTATGGGGCTGCATGGATACAGGAAACTTGATCAAGTTTTTTTTCTTATCAGCTATTAATTTCATATAGTTATTCATCACATCAGACCATATAATTATTTTCATAGAAGCACATGTCTGGCTATCAATGAACATGTTTATTCACATGATAATAGGTTAACGGTCTTTCCTACTACACATTCTGATTTCTGAATAGGATGATTATTTTTATCCCTAACTTTTGATATAAGAAAAGAAGCACTACTTTCACCTGGCCTGATAAATATGAGAATTACACCCAGTGGCTTTCTTCATCCATCCCACATTAAGTCAGTCACTATGTTCTATTGATTTTACTCCAAAGTCTATTTCATATTCATAGATATTCCTCCTCCCCACTGTTACAGCTCCAGTCAGGTCTCCCCTTGTTTCTTGCTTAGCTTTCTAAAACAAGTCCTGGTTGGTTTCTTTAGTTTTCTCTTCCTACAAATGTCATCACACAGTATCAGGGAACTGTATATACTAGAGGTATGTTGCTACTCTCCTGTGTGAGGCCTTTTACTGCCTTCCTTGCACACCTGGATAGACTCCAAGCTCCTAAAAGTGATGTGCTAGCCACCACATGTACTTCAGCCCCTTCAAACTCAGCACTTTTCCCCACCAGTTTCCCAGTGGGTGCCATTCTCTCCTCAAAGCTTACATGATTCTTGGAATGAGAAAGCTGATTAGAACTTGCTCTGCTTTGCAGGTAGGAAGTCAAGGACAAGGATAGAAACAAGGTGGATGATGACTAATATCAAAAATGGGACTAAGTTTCCCTTTGTTCCACAGTCATTCTAGCCAGATGGCTGTCAAATGGTAACAACTCATCTCTATGCTGCACAAAGTGATAAGAGGGCTCTCTAGGTACGCACCCCCACCCCCGATTGTCAGACTCTGTTTAATTTTCATGTTGCTATGGCATTATGTTCTGTCTATGGTGTTCTGTCTATGATAAATCATCTACAACACTGATAGATCATCTTCCCTAACCAGGCCTGGGTTGCTTTGCCACTCAAATATTTAGAGAAGGGGGTAATTTGGGGAAGAAGTTGGTTTTCTGTACAGGAAACAGAAACTAGCTTCTGTGTCGCTGTGAATACATCTAATAACTACTTATTTCATATCAAGCAGTATCTTAAAAGGATAGTGTATTAATAGCAATGTATGTGCCTTATTATTTATTGGGAAATTTATCTGCCATTTTCTTTTCTCTTCCTCCCCTTCCTCCGCCTCTCTCCTCTCTCTGTCTCTCTGTCCCCGTCTCTGTCTCTGTCTCTCTCTCTCTCTCTCTCTCTCTCTCTCTCTCTCTCTCTCTCTCTCTCTCTCTCTCTCTCTCTCTCTGTGTGTGTGTGTGTGTGTGTGCAAGTGTGAGTGCAGAAACATGCATGTTTTGTTGAGATCACAAATCAACTTAGAAGTCATGACTCTCCTACTATTCTAGTGTTCAGGCTCGTGTGTCTCCTACTAAGATGCTTAAATGTTTCAAGAATAATTCTTTGGATTATTATTCCTGTTTTAATAGTTGGGAAAACTGAGATATAGAGGTCAAAATTCAGCCCAAATTTCACAGAAAGTTGAGTAACTCAGGGATAAGCCTAATTGGCTTACTTCTAGAGATCATCATTTTAGTCACAATGCCATGAAACTTTCAATTGAGGTTTTTTTAAAGAAGGGTTTTAGAGATGTGAGAGATGTTCCTTAGTATAAGGCAGTATGGCAAATGTGAGGATCCACCAACTGTGACATTTTAGTTACCACTGTTAGATATTTTCAAATATGTTTTTATATCCATGGCACATGAATTTCTAACTTAGAGAATTGTATCTCTAACTGCATTGCCTGTAAGACTTATTTTACCATTCATATTCAGTTTCTTCATAAACAGAACATAAATGATAATATCTTTATTGATGTCACAATTAGTTTTAAATAGTTAATATGTACCAAATGTTCTGCACATCATTGGCCAATATGAATGCTGTTTTAAAGTTGGCAGTATTAATGAGAGGACTATTATACAATGTTCAGATATAAATTAAGGAAGAAACTATTTCCCTTCACAGTGATGCCCTACAGGCATAAGTGCATGTTAGTTGGGTCTGACCAAATCTCTCAAAATTGTATAAACAGAATTAAGCATAACCTGAATCCTCCACTTCCTCCTTTTCTCAAGGTATATGTACCACACTAGCCCATACTTTCTACTGACATCTGAGATGGGCCTTCTCAATACTGAAATAGATAGCTACTGCTGAAGGGAAAGAAGGCAGATGGTAAATAGCTGGGTCCTTAATAATGCCAACAAGGCATTGGTTTACCCAAATATGAGTCCTGTCAACCTGTACACCCTTCACTATGGGAGTCCATACTGGTGTTCCACTTTTGAAATCTGAGCTGAGACTTTTGGTTTCTGCTAATTATAGGGGATTCTAGACAGGAGTAATGCCCATGAAAAGCTTTGTAGAGAGATAGCATAGGGCATGATTGGTCTGGAACTATTACATTGAGAAATGAGGCCAGAAGGTGGGTCAGTGGCAGCATTTCAAGGGCACTGACTTCCATTATAATGAGTTTGGACTCTAGCCTATAGGCAGTGGGGAGCAACTTTTTTTTTCTTTAAGCCGAGAAGTGACATGATCAGATTTGCATTTTAGAAATATGGCAATAGCTGTAAGGTTGAGTTCAGATATGAATAGGGAAGACTGAAAGCAGAGGTGAGAGTCAGTAGGTAAGTGCCAAGAGATGGAGTATTGGGTTGCTGAACTTCACCCACAGATATGGGGCTAGGAAGGTAGGGACCTGATCTTATTTTCTTCATGACCACCCTGTCATTATGCATTGCCCTGTTGTGGATTCTTCTTGGTTGTTAATTTTGGGTTCATAGATGCTGCTCCCATGGCAACTGTAGACTGGCAGACAGGTGGCTCCTCCTTTGCAGAAGCATTGACTGCAGAGCCTTCAAAACCTGAGATGTGAGGCAAGAAGCATTCTAACCCAAACATTCTGGTCTATTTTTCTTTATTCCACATGGTATTTCTCCTTTGCTTGATACTAACAAGGAGAACCAAAACTGTGGTCATCATAGACCACAGCTCAGAAGGCCATTGTATCTATTCTCCTGAGTTCTCTCATGTGTCTGTTAGATCCTCCCAAAGACGGAGTTTCAAAATGTTGTAATGTAACCCATGTTTGTTACTTCTTCTGACAGAAAAACCTCCCTGGAGAAACCTCAGAGTTAATTTCACTCCCTTCTTTTCTGAGATATTTCTTTCAATAGAGAAATATTGTAATTGTATAGGACAGAGATACATAAAATACTTGAGATTTTAGAGGTGTCCACTTACACAACTTAAAACTTAGATCCTTACATCCAGTATTTGTCAGTATGATCTCACTTGCTACACACAGTTTGTTTTAAATTTGGATGATATAATAAATATCTGTACTTTTCTTTTAGTTTTCTCTTGAACTCTAATGTGATATATAGAAGCACATAGAGATCTATGGAGTTTGGCGAGGCACACACAATTTCAATTTTTTGCAACTACTATCACCAACACAAGTAAAATTCACTCCTATGCTGACTGCTTTGATGGGACAGTAGTATTATTTAATTTTTTTTTGTTTTGGGAAAAGGGTTTCTCTGCATAGCCTTGGCTGTTCTGGGACTCACTCAAACCAGGCCAGCTTCAAACTCTGAGATCCACTTGTCTCTGCCTCCCAGGTGCTGGGATTAAAGGCATGCACTGGTAGTTTTATTTTGTTTTTCAATAAAAAGGATTGGAGTTGAACTTAGGGGTTAGAAACTCTGAATTATGTTCCCTAATTGTTATTAGTCCATAAACTCATTTGCTTTTTTAGACTAAAGGTAATAGAAATTGTTTCCCAAAGTGCTGAGTGAGATCTCACCATGTTGAATCTGCCACCAGGAAAGCATCTCAGTTCCCAGTTTATAATCTTGGAGTGATCGCAACAACAATTTCTTGTGCTGTGTTGAACAATGCTGGCTTCTGAGAATACTAGTTTTCACTATCATCATCATCATCATCATCATCATCATCATCATCATCATCATCCTCACATTGTGACTGGTTGAAAAAAAACCTTCAATATTGGGCCTGAAAGGCCTCAACCACTCTTCCCTTTCAGATGTATAATTTTCAAACTGCATGTGGTCTTATATTCTTGGGGGGGATACCAGATAATATAATGTGTGAAAGAAGCTATGCAGCTGTGAAGAAATCATCATTTGTACTGGAGTAGGGCTTCCTGGTTGTGTGGCTGCTTTAGATTACTCATGCTCCAGCAAGTTACCCATTACCCATACTATGAAACCTCAGCAAACTAATTAGTTTGCTAAGTTGGGTATTGGTAGAATTCTACTTTGGTCTTAATTGGGTATCCTATTTGAGGTAAGCGGATATTTTTTGGTGGGTAGTGTCAATAAAAGTTTATGCAATAGATTGATTATTAAAGCAATTTATGTAAAACACATTGAATACTGCTTGGACACAGTGAGTGGCAGGTTATGTATTGTTATGTGGTAGTTTAGAGACTTCAAATTGTTGTCTGCCTCTAGCATGGCTCTCTGGCTGGCCAGATGGTCTACTAGTACACCATAGTAATTCTTGCTATGTCATACTTTGCGAAGATATTTGTTTGTCAGAGAAAAGGAAGAAAAAAGACAATTCCTACTGATTCTGAAAGATATGCAAAAAAAATGGGTCACAGTCTTCATTCCTATCCAGTGGAGATGAGTGGATTGATTCTTTGGGATCTAGAAGAGCAAAGTACCAGGTTTCCTGGAAATAAGACACAGCCAGAGAAAATATAGATAAATTCACTGTTAAAAAGGCACACAGCAGTAATGGGAAAGATTCCAAATGAATCTTGAATGGGTCATAAAAGAATAACCATCAATGTAAATGTACGTAACCAGTAATTATTTGCTGACTTCATACATTCATACAGTTTTCTGATACTCAGTGATTAACAGGGGATAAGGATTAATGTCCCCTGCCTTCGAAATTGGAATGCATACAGACAAAGGATGAGAAACCAATGAAGAAATGACTGTATATGATGGGTATTAGTGGAGAGGTGCTCACAAGCAAACAGAGGTAGGAGAGATAGGCTGAATGGGAAGTCAACATGGCCAAAGGAACATGGAGTACATTCTCTGCTGACTGCTTATAATTCCAAGTTCTCAGTGCACTTGAAATTGATGTCAGGGGGACAAGAAGGATCAGGCAGGAGGTGTTCGAAGTTTAAAGGGAAGGAATAAAGCTGTCACCTAGAATCATGGGAGAGAAAGCCAAATTGGGAACTGTGGTGGGTTTGTCAGTAGCTTTAAGGACTCTCTTGAGAGCTCTAGTAATGATTGCAAAGTGACATGAATAAGCATGTGTGTACGTTTTTCTCCAGCTACTTTCAATCACCCTGGTGTGAGCGCAGAGAAAGTGGAGAGTTAGATTTATTAAATGTTGGGATTTTGCCAGGGGATCGCGATGGAGGAGGAGAGGTGAAGCAGCTTGAACCTCTTTGCAAAGTGCCGTGGAAGGGTACAGAGAAACAAGAGAAGAAGAAAGAGTGCAGGAGCCCTATTCATAATTGCCAGATGCTGGAAAGAACCCAGGTATCCCTCAACAGAAGAGTGGATGCAAAAAAATGTGGTTTATCTACAGCCATTAGAAACAAATGAATTCATGAAATTCTTAGGCAAATGGATGGAGCTAGAGAACATCATACTAAGTGAGGTAACCCAGACTAAAAAGGTAAATCATGGTATGCACTCACTAATAAGTGGATATTAACCTAGAAAACTGGAATACCCAAAACATAATCCACACATCAAATGAGGTACAAGAAGAACAGAGGAGTGGCCCCTTGTTCTGAAAAGACTCAGTGAAGCAGTATAGAGCAAAATCAGAACAGGGAAGTGGGAAGGGTTGGGTGGGAAATCAGGGGGAGGGAAGGGGACTGATGGGACATTTGGGGAGTGGGGGTCCAGAAAAGGGGAAATCATTTGAAATGTAAATAAATATATCAACAAATTAAAAAAAAGAAAGAGTGCAGAAATTGGTGGTTGACTAATACATAGGGACATTAATTGGTTGCTGGAGTCATGATTAAAGTGTGAATAAGCTATAGAGAGGAAATGTAAGAAGAGGAAAAAAATTGAAATGGAACCTGTAGCCATGACAGCATCTTCAAGACTGGGTGGTTAAAGATGGGTGGACAGCATCATAAATAGGGTGTATAGAGATGTCTGACAAAAAGATCAAAATGCCAAAATAACTCTTTATGTAGATATTGGAAGTATTTTTCTTGACATGATTCCATCATGACAGGAATAATGTTGGGTGATATCATAACTATTAAGGTCATCATGGAATGAAGAAATATGGCCATTTCCAGGTTATAAATGACTGTGGTAGTAGTAATATAGTGTAATGTGATGGAGGTAAATGTTATGAAGCTGAGATCTCACAGAGTATGACAATGCTCTGGAGATATTCTGATATACAAGGATGACTATTCCATCTCGGTCCAGTAGCATAAGGTATGTGGAGTTATGAGAGGCCATTGGTTATGAAAACTATGGTAGCTACAGTGTTTTCAACAGATTGCATGCCAGAGAAATTGGGGATAAATGGAGATTCTAAAAATGAGTGATAGGTTCTAAGGCTGGAAAGGAATGAGAAATAGAGCCAAATTGAACAGCATAGCATTATAAGGAGATGAAGGATGGCCAAAGAGGTGGAGTGTATGGCATTGATTGGCATAAATAAAAGTGAAAAATAAGAGTAGGCATCACTCATGATCTTGGACTGCGCTGCTGGGAAGGAAAGGGTGAGGGTCTAGTTTGAGCAATTGACAGCTACACTGTCGTGGTTTAAATAGGTTAAGTCCACATAGACTGGTGAGTTGGAATGCTTGGCCTACACGGAGTGATACAAAAACAGAAGTTGGATCCAGGGACTGGGATATTCCTGTAATAGGCCTGTCCATACTTTTGTTTGGAGGCATGTGGATTTGGGAACTTTGGATTTGGAAGGCTATGGAATGCTTTAAGTGGGAATTAATGTGCCATCCTTGTAGGGATATCGAAGACATTGGTGTTGAGGATGGTTTGAACTGTGCTGATCTGGCCCAAGATGTTTCAGAGTAGAAAATTTTCAATATGTTGCCTAGAGATTGTTCCTCTTATATTTTGAAGATTGTGGTTGCTTTTTGCCCTTGTATGAAGAGTCTGCCTAAGGCTAAAGTGAAGAGATTCAGACTAATTGCCTTGACAAAAGAAGTCTCAAATCAACCAAGTTTAGACTTCACCTTGTGGTTCACAATGAGGAGCATTTTAATCAAGTGTAGCAAGCTTAGAAAATAAAAAATACAAAAGTTATGATGCAAGTAATAAAAGGAAACCAAGAAAGTACAAAGGAGCTAAATCATGTGTTCAAGGACATTATATGGAATTAAAGGAGCTGTGATATTAGGCAATATCCCACCCAGCTAAGCTTACTGTTTATGTGTTTGCAGTTGAACAAGGGATAGTTATATCATCACATTAGAAATTATTATTACCTGGTGATTGTTTTCATTTGAATGTTTAATCTGGGCTTAACTATAATCCAGAAATGGAGGCACCCTTATGATCAAGATCTTGAGGCTGGATGAATCAGGAATTTAATCTGGATTTTGAGGAATCACGGTCATGAAAAGCTTTGAGTCAGACATGTTAGTACACACTTTAATCCCAGGAGACAATGGCAAACAGATCTCTGAGTTCAATGCTAGTCTGGGACAGAGTAAATTCTAGGTGAAGAAAAGATTATGTCCAGGCATGATGGTAAATACCTTTAATCCCAGCACACAGGAGAGAGGTATGCAGATCTCAAAGGTCAAGATCAGTCTACAGCAAAAGTTCTAAGACAACTGAGCTTAGACAGTAAAGGAGTTGGAAAACAGAACACTGTTATATGTAGTAATCCTATGGTATTGGCATCTCTAATACACTGTTTTTTTTTTTTTTGATGCCTGATGATGATATAATAAAACAAGGGGACATGTTCTATCTCCAAAAAGCAGCAAAACTCTGGAGCTCAAGCATGTGGCTTTGGCCTGGTACTAGTCTTGAAGACATGAAGGGTCATGGAGAGCAGCTGAGGCTTGTTACCCTGAGAGGCAAGGGAAGTCCATTGCTGAAGGTAGAGCTTTTGTTATAGTTGATTGCCCAGGACTAAAGTGGCCATGCAATGAAATTGAGACTTGGCTCCATGAAGGGAACCTATGAGATGCTATTGGTGAAGCCTGGATGCAGCAAAAAACCCCAGTGTATTAGAGATGCCAATACTATGGGATGACTACGTAGAACAGCAGTGGAGTCAACCAGAGCCTAAACTGCTACAGAGGACAGAGCTGGAAGAGTGATCCAAGCCCTTTGGAGTAGATTAGAAGATCATATGTGGATCCCAGACATTGTAACAAGAAACTGTGAAGTTGAAGTTGACTTAGAGACCCAAAGATGTTAAAGACTCCAGAACCATGGGACACCTGTTGAGTAAAACCGCTAACAAAAAATGGACCAGCCCAAGAGAGAAAAGTTTGTTGTCATCATCAAAGCTGAAAGGAATTGTAGATCTGATAAGAATTTGGACATCAGACATGGAGATGAAGAATTTCTGGTTTGCCCAAATGGTTTTAATTTTGCTTTGGTCCAGTATTTCCTTTATATAACATTTCGGAATGGTAGTGTTTATCCTATAATGTTGGAGGTATATGATCTTTTTTTTTTGATTTTGACTTTATAGATGTTTGTTAGATGAATCTCAGAAGAGACTTTGAACATTGTTATAAACTATGGGGCTTTTGAAGTTGGACTTAATGTATTTTGCATTATGCAATGGCTAGGTATGGCCCCCATGGGCTCATGTTTGAATGTTTGGCCCACAGGGAGTGATACTATTAGGAGGTATATTTTTGTTGAAATAGGTGTGGCCTTGTTGGAGGAAGTGTGTCACTGTAGGGGGTGGGCTTTGGCAGTCTTCTACTAGTTGCCTTCAAAACACGATGTAGAATTTTCTGTTCTTCTGGTGCCATGTTGGCCTGGATGTTGGCATGATTGATGCCATGATAATAATTAACTGAACCCTAGAATCTATCAACCAGTACCAATTGAATGTGGCCCTTTATAAGAGTTGATCATAATGTTTCTTCACAGCAATGAAAACGCTAAGAACTCCACAGATCATAGAAATTCTGAATGTGTGATAATTTAATCACACTGGGCTCGGCAGAACTAGAAAATATTCTTATACATCCAAAACAGCAAAATGTCCACACAAACATGCCCAAACCAAATCATGCGGAGCAACTATACGGAGAGTTAGGGAAAGATGAACTGAAGTCAATCAGTGCGGTCAGCCAAGAGCATGTGATAGAAGTTCATCTCAAGTTGCATGTGACCTCTTCTCCATTTTAAAAACAAAAATAGAGAAAGACAAGTGATTTTGCCCTACATCACCATTCTTTATTGAGATCAATACTAGCCCCAACAGAAAAGACATAAAACCTTGTTTAGATAGCACCTAGTACCAAACAATGTTGTTCTGTGTCTCTGGTCAATTGATGAAAATTATCTGTATGGAAATACAACCATAGCTTTGCAATTTCTTATGGCATTTTGGGCAAATTGTTTAGCTCTGTTTCAGGTTGAGTTATTTTAGAGGCAGGCATTAAGATGGGATTGCTAGACCAGAGGTTTATGGTGAGTAGGGGGCTTTGCTGATTCTGAACAAAGCAGGCAGGGTAGAAAAATACAAGCCTGCCATTTGAGAGGAAATAGTAAAGAGTGTTGCACTGAGTGGAAGCGACTTTAGATTTCTACTATGAAATTTAAAACAAACTTTGTAAAGTAGGTGAATTCTGGCCTGGACAGTAGTCGTCCTCGGCAAAGTGTTGCCTTGAAGCCTGAATGCTGAGGGTATTTGAAGGAGTGGTAGCTGGACACTGTGTTTCAGATGGTCCTCTGAGAGGAACACAGAGCAGAACACATCCAAGGTCACCCCTGCATTGCCAAGACTCATTTAGATAGCTCTTACTATTTTCCGGTCAAGAGTATATCACAAGTTTAAGCAATGTATAGTTTGGTCACTTTTAGTGCATTGATGTGATGAAACCATTATTTCAATTTGCTTCCAAATGTTTTTCATTCTTTCTAGAAGTAGACCCTGTGACTGCTGCACGTGTATTCCCTATTTCCCAGTGCCTCTGTCTTTGCAAGTAATTAATATATTTCAATGTATATGTATTTGCTAAATATAAGCATTCTTGGAGTCATGTGATATTTGGTATATTATATCTGTCTTCTGCCCTAACATTTTAAAAACTTCATTTATTTATTTACTTTATATCCAAGTGTTCACTCAGACAAATATTCCCCCCAATCCACTCTCCCTCTTTCCTCTGAGAAGGAGGTGTTCAGTTCTGGTATCACCCACACACACACACACTTAACATGTTTTTAAGGTTCATAGTAGAACATCTATTTGTTCTTTTATGTGATTGAATATTCACTGCATGTGTATACCACTTTTTTTCCATTTTCCATTCATAGCCATATGAACTTTTCCACATTGTGGCTATGGGTCTTTGTTAAGAGTAATGCCATGAACATGAGTGCACATGTATTTGTTTTCAGAACCTTTTCTTTTCTTTTGTTCTCTCTTTCTTTCCTTCTTCTTTTTTGTGTGTATATATCTGGGAAAGAAATTTTTGTGTCATGAGAATTCCATCCCCATATTTTCTTCAATGATGAAACCATATCCTCAACTCACAAGTTTCATTTTTTAAAATATCATCTATCAAATTGGATGTGTAAAACACTCTCCCTCAAAGTGCTGTCGAGGTTAATGAGCAGATGTTCAAAGAGCACAAAGCCTCATGCCAGGCAAACACCTGATGCTCATCATTTGTATCAAATGCAACATATTTACACAGCAGACTGTCCGCAGAGCAGGCAATAGCTGCATATTCCTCTAATTTCCTTTTCATTTATCAAGGAGTGAAAATATAAAATTATGACTAGGCTTTACTTTCACAGAGAATGGACCACATTTTATCTTGGCTCAAGAGAGTCTGCAAAAGTAGAGACATTGTGTCTAGCATAATAACTGTGATTATAGCATGTATGTAAAGGATGGCCAGAATGCCTGTCTCTAGTTGTCACAATTCCTGACTCACTGGCAGAGATGTTCTGTACACACTGATGCTGGGTTGTGATGCAATCCACAACCTGTCACATCTCATCACATCTGGGCAAGCCATCTGAGATTGTCATGATCCTATTGTTTTTAAGGGAAAAAAGAAAAAGAAAGATTGAGACAAAAATAATAAAGAAACAAATGAATAGATAAATATATAATACATAGAACGTAAAAACCAAAAACAAGCAAATGAAAATGGAAACAGTTACCATTCTCTCCATTTTAGTGAGAGAAGACAAACTAGTAGCTTAATTCATATGAAGATAATTTGGAAAAATGCTGGGAGATAGGCTCCCTGGAAGAGAGTGAGCTAGGTCATTGGTAAGGACCACTGAGACATATGGTCTAATTTCCTAGTTTTCAAGTTTTAAATATACTAACAGCTCTGTTATTGGCCAAAGTGATGAATTCCACCAAGACAGCCCACTTAATAGTTTTCTTTCCTAAATAATTCTGTTTGTTTCCTTGTGGAATTGCTGAGTTTCCAAATAATATCTGTGGATATGGAAGGGTGAGCTCTATGAATAACCTTTCCGTGAGTTTCTCACTGGTGGCTGCCATTGCCTCTCTATAGCCCTGGCTGGTCATCTGGAGCTGGTTTATAATAGTTACAGGGACTCTGAGGTGGGACTAAATTTCTCCAAATATATGCATATACAAAATAGAGACTTTGAGTTAACACAATTAGCTTAGTTAAAAGGAATTAGAGTTAAAGCCAGAAATATACTCCATGTCTCTGATTTTTCAACTTTGTTTCTTTCCCTCCAGGGTTGGGGTTCTCAGCCTTGGCTGCACATGAGAATCAGCTGGGAGCTCTAAGAAACTTCAATGCTTAAGCCCAAGACAAATTATAAAGTAGAATCTCCAGGGGCCAAGCCTAGGCATAAGAACATTTGAAAATCTCCCAGATGATTCCAATGCATAACCGAGGTTAAGGACCGCTACTCTTAGCTTCTTTCAAGCAGAAGAAATGAACTGTGGTATTCTATAAAGAGAGTAGTTTGTAAAAATTATTTTAACATATCCCAGTGGTTTTCTCATCTGCTTTATTTTCTCCTGATAGAACCATTCATATGTATCATAGAAGAGAGCCAAGGTTTCTTTGCTGAAGATGGTAGATTCATGCATTTTTGGCTGCCCTTTTTTATTAACCCTCAGGCAACCTCATCACTAGCAGATGGGGATTCTGTGCCAACCCACAGGGCAGTGACCAATACTTTTCTATGCATCCCATGCAATTGATGCTTTAAACTATTCTATAGACGTTCTGACCATCCAAGAACCATGTGCCTTGGTAAACCTCACTCTAGTGATTGATTATAATATTTTTGTCTCTTATTCTGTAGATGAATCTCTACATTCATTCTCTTTGTCTCTGGCTGTTCAAAGAGAAATTGTAAAAGGGCTGCAAGGTAAATAACACAAACATAAAATTATTGATTATGCATTTTCTTTATGTTCATTTTGCTGTGTGTGTATGTGTGCTTGTGTGTATGTATGCAAACACATGTGCAGGCTCATACACACATAAGGATTTTTTTCATGTGCTTTCAGAACATTTTTTGAACTGTATGGATCTGCAACCAAATTCTCAAACTCCTGGAGAACTGAGGCAGAAGCTAATATTAGAAGTTTCTATGTTTGGGTGAATCACATGGGTATCTAGAGTGTTCGTATTTCTTTTAGTGGTATTTATGTTTAAAAGTTCTAAGCTTACTCTTTCCTCCAGCCAAGCATGACATCCAAAGGAAAGAAAGCCAAGGGAAGGAAGATGTTGCTCCCATTCCCAAGCTGTCATGAAGAAACAGAAGGCCAAAATGGTAGTTAATCCTTTGTTTGAGAAAAAGACTCAAGAACTTCAGCATTGGGCAGGGTATCCAGCCCAAAAGGCATCTGAAATGCTTTGTCAAATGGCCCCGCTACATCAGGTTGCAATGGCAAAAGGTCTTCCTCTATAATTGGCTCAAAGTAACTCTTGCCATTAACTAGTACACTTAGGTCCTTAACTGGAAAACAGCTATCCAGATGCTTAAACTTGTTGACAAGTCCAGGACAGAGATAAAACAGGAGAAGCCAAGTCTCCTGACCCATTCTAAGAAGAAACCTGCTGGCAAAGGGGACATCCCAGTTAAGACATCATCTGTCCTTTGAGCAGTGGTTAATACAGTCATTATCTTGGTGGAGAAAAAGAAGGCTCAGGTGGTGATGATTGCCCATGACATACACCCCATTTAGCTGATGCTTTACCTTCCTGCCCTGTGTTAAAAGAGAAGGGTCCCCTACTGCATCATCAAGGAAAAAGCCAGGCTGAGCTTACTAGTCCACAGGAAGATGTTTATTACTGTTGCCTTTGAAAGGTCAACTTAAAGACAAGATTGTTCTGGCTAAGATGGTGGAAGCCATTAGGACGATCAACAATGACAGATAAGATGAGCTCTACCACCACTGTAGAAGAAACATCCTGGGCCCTAAATCTGTTGCTTGAATTTCTATGCTAGAAAGAGAACCATAAAAAGAATCAATGAATCCAGGAGCTGGTTCTTTGAGAATATCAACAAGATAGATAAACCCTTAGCCAGACTGAACAAAGGGCACAGAAAAACTATCCAAATTAAGACAATTAGAAATGAAAAGGGGAATATAATAACAGAAACTGAGGAAATTCAAAAAATCATCAGATCCTACTACAAAAGCCTATACTCAACACAACTGGAGAATCTGGAGGAAATGGGCAATTTCCTAGACAGATACCAAATACCAAAATTAAATCAAGACCAAATAGATCATCTAAACAGTCCCATAACCCCGAAAGAAATAGAAGGGGACATAGAAAGTCTTCCAACCAAAAAAAAGCACAGGACCAGATGGTTTCAATGCAGAATTCTATCAGACCTTCAAAGAAGACCTAACGCCAATACAATTCAAACTATTCCACAAAATAGAAACAGAAGGAGCAATACCAAACTCCTTCTACAAAGCCACAATTACGCTGATACCAAAACCACACAAAGATCCAACAAAGAAAGAGAACTTCAGACCAATTTCCCTTATGAACATTGATGCAAAAATACTCAATAAAATTCTTGCCAACTGAATCTAAGAACACATAAAAACGATCATCCACTATGATCAAGTAGGATTTATCCCAGGGATGCAGGATTGGTTCAATATACAGAAATCCATCAATGCAATCCACTACATAAGCAAACTCAAAGAAAAACCACATGGTGATTTCATTGGATGCTGAAAAAGCATTCGATAAAATTCAGCATCCTTTCATGCTTAAAGTCTTAGAAATAACAGGAATTCAAGGCCCATACCTAAACATAGTAAAAGCAATATATAGCAAACCGGTAGCCAGCATCAAACTAAATGGAGAGAAACTTGAAGCAATCCCACTAAAATCAGGGACTAGACAGGGCTGCCCCCTGTCTCCTTATCTTTTCAATATTGTACTTGAGGTACTAGCTCAGGCAATTAGACAACATAAGGAGGTCAAAGGGATAGAAATTGGAAAGGTAGAAATCAAACTATCATTATTTGCAGATGATATGATTGTCTACCTAAGTGACCCAAAAAAACTCCACTAGAGAACTCCTACAGCTGATAAACAGCTTCAGCAAAGTAACAGGTTATAAAATCAACTCAAGCAAATCAGTAGCCTTCCTATACTCAAAGGACAAGCAGGCTGAGAAAGAAATTAGGGAAATGACACCCTTCACAATAGCCACAAACAGTATAAAGTACCTCAGGGTGACTCTTACCAAACATGTGAAAGAGCTGTATGCCAAAACCTCAAGACTCTGAAGAAGGAAATAGAAGACCTCAAAAAATGGAAAAATCTCCCACGCTCATGGATCGGCAGGATTAATATAGTTAAAATGGCCATTTTGCCAAAAGCAATATACAGATTCAATGTAATACCCATCAAAATCTCAACTCAGTTCTTCATAGAGTTAGAAGAGCAATTCTCAAATTCATCTGAAAGAACTAAAAACCCAGGATAGCTAAAATTATTCTCAACAACAAAAGAAATTCTGGGGGAATCAGTATCCCTGACCTCAAGCAATACTACAGAGCAATAGTGTTAAAAACTGCATGGTATTGGTACAGTGACAGGCAGGCAGATCAATGGAACAGGATTGACTATCCAGAAATGAACCCACACACCTATGGCCACTTGATCATTGACAAAGGAGCTGAAAACATCCAGTGGAAAAAGAGCTTTTTCAACAAATGTTGCTGGTTCAACTGGAGGTCAGTATGCAGAAGAATGTAAATTGATCCATCCTTATCTCCTTGTACTAAGCTTAACTCCAAATGGATTAAGGACCTCCACATAAAGCCAGACACACTCTGAAGCTAATAGAAAATAAACTGGGGAAGACCTTTGAGGACATCAGTACAGGGGGGAAAGTTCCTGAACAGAACACCAATAGTATGTGCTCTAAGATCAAGAATTGACAATGGAACCTCATAAAATTACAAGGTTTCTGTAAGGCAAAGAACACCATCAAAAGGACAAATCGTCAACTAACAAACTGGGAAAAGATCTTCACCAATCCTACATCAGATAGAGGCCTAATATCCAATATATACAAAGAACTCAAGAAGTTAGACTCCAGAAAACCAAATAACCCTATTAAAAATGGGGTACAGGGCTAAACAAAGAATTTTCACCTGAAGAACTTTGGATGGCTGAGAAGCATCTTTAAAAATGCTCAACTTCATTAGTCATTAGGGAAATGCAAATCAAAACAACCCTGAGATTTCATCTTACACCAGTCAGAATGGCTAAGATTAAAAATTCAGGAGACAACAGGTGTTGGCGAGGATGTAGAAAGAGGAACACTCTTCCACTGCTGGTGGGGTTGCAAACTGGTACAACCACTCTGGAAATCAGTCTGGTGGTTCCTCAGAAAACTGGGCACGACACTTCTGGAGGATCCTGCTATACCACTCCTGGGCATATACCCAGAGGATTTCCCAGCATATAATAAGGATACATGCTCCACTATGATCATAGCACTATGTTCATATGTGGTATATATACACAGTGGAGTACTATTCAGCCATTAGAAACAATGAATTCATGAAATTCTTAGACAAATGGATGGAGCTGGAGAACATCATACTAAGTGAGGTAACCCAGTCTCAAAAGATCAATCATCGTATGCACTCACTATTAAGTGAATATTGGCCTAGAAAATTGGAATACCAAAAACATAATCCACACATCAAAAGAGGTACAAGAAGAACAGAGGGGTGGTCTCTGGTTCTGGAAAGACTCAGTGTAGCAGTATAGGACAAAACCAGAACAGGGAAGTGGGAAGGGGGGGATGGGAGAACAGGGGGAGGGAAGTGGTCTTATGTGACTTTTGAGGAGTGGGGGGAGGCCTGAAAAGGGGAAATTATTTGAAATGTAAATAAAAAATACATCGAATTAAAAAAACAGTAGAAAACTAAAATTTCTTATCAATGAATAATAATCCATATAAATGTGCAGATACTTTTGAAATGAGGCAAAAATACTAATAACCTCATGAAATGTATTCCCTGTCTTTTTTTGTAATATAAACAGTTGTCATTTAATAGTTATCCATTATGGCATTTCTTAACATCTCTAGTTCCCACAATGATAGTATTTGGGAAGGTAACATGTTTCCTCCCACATTTCATGCTTATAGGCACTTCCTTATATGTTGGAACACAAGGCAAGTTGTCTGCCTTTTCCATCTTGCACTAAAGTTTTACCACTCACTTGAGGATCATTTCCTTCCAAGAAACAAAGGTTTTATTACTCACTAGAGTAACTGTGTACACAAGATGAATAGAGAACAACAAATCTGTGTAGAGATCTTTGGGTTGGACATCATGCTAGACAACTGAACTGAGCTATCCACATTCATTGAAGAAAGGCTTATAGCTCATTCTTGCATTAGCTAAATATCAATGAAGCCTATAAATGGCTGAAATCTCATGCCATAATGTTCATGTTTCTTTATTTTATCTTGAACACCAAATTATTTTAAGGTTAAGTACTGAATACAATAACTTGTCTTGCATACTGAATACATATTTGCATAATTAAGTGAAACAAATTATCATTAAGAAGAGACGCACAGTCATAGTACTCATTTTAGAAAGATTTTTATTATTTTATGTGTATGAATGAGAGTTTTGTCTGAATGCATATGTATGTATTGTGTGTGTATTTGTGTGCTTGTAAGTGTATGTAAGTGTGTGTATGTGTGTGTGTGTGTGTGTGTGAGTGTTGTGTGCTGCATATAGAGGCCAGAAGAGGGTTTGGGAACTGGAGTTAACTGTTGTAAGCGATCATGTGGATGCTGAAAACTAAACCTAGGTTTTCTGTAAGAAAAGTGTTCTTCGTCACTGATCCAGCTCCTCTGCTCCAGCACACTATTCTTGGTCACATCTCATAGATTACTTCTCAAATGGGGATACATTAAGGAAATCTCAAAGCGACATGTCACATCCTAACTTTAAGTATGTGTGTATTTATTTATGGAGGGGGAATATTTAATAGTTTTTGGACAGTGAGAGTTTTTCTATCTCTATGTAAAATGCAAATACTGTCTCCCATAGTGCATGCCACCTGTCCCCATGGTGCCCACAGGGTTTCCGTAGAGTTTCTACCATACATTTCCCACTGTAGCTGCAAACTCCTGCAGCATGTTATACTATTATGATATTGGGAATCAGAAAACATCCAGATGGAGAAAATGTGTTTGGTTCCTGTAGTCTCAGGATAAGCTAAGTGTTCTCTACAGGGATTTCCCCTGAGTCTTCTCACTGCCAGCTGTAAGTGTAATGTAATTCTATTCTGAAGTCTGGGACACAGGAAGATCATTTCACTGAGCTTTGACAGAGGCCACAACAGAGTTAGGAAAAGGAGACACTATATTCTGTCCCTAGGACAGCTATAACAGAAAACTGAAAAATGGGTAGCTTATAATAGCAGAAACCTGTTCTCTCACAGTTCTGACGATCACAGGTAAGATGGCCAGCTTGGATTTCCCTGGAAGAATTGAGGGAGTAGAGGCACTGAACTCTTCCTCCCTCTCTACCTTCCTCCCTCCTTTCCCCCTTTTCTCCCCCCCTCTTTTTCTCTTTCTCAGCTTTGCTGGCATCTTTCAGTCCCAACATTTCTCGGCTAGTAGATAGATTATCCTTTTTTTAAAAAATCTTTCTTTTTATAAGTCATCACATGGAACATCCTTGATCTTCATTATACTGTGTTTGCCCATTAGTTGGCTACACCTGCAACAATTATATTTTCAAAAGGAGCCCTGTCTGATATTGTGAGTAGCCACACAATACTAGAAAAATACTGTTGCAATAAAGGCCCAAGAAGCTTTAGAGAAGCTCTGCATAAACAGCGGTAACCAGGGCTTGAGGTCTGGTCCTGGGATAAAGGGAGGGCAATGACACCAAGTATAAAACTGTAACTTTAATTTTTCCAAATCCTTTTTATAATGATGGTTCTTAAATGCTATGACTGTAGCCTGCCACCCACCAGTGGCAGTGGAAAAGAAAGGGTATGAAGGAAGTTGATCTGTGTAGAAAGGTTCTTTGGAGCAGCTCTTTGTTGTCTGGAAATCAGCAGTTCAGTTCACAGGCTAACAGGCAGCAACAGCTTGATCTACTCAAAAACACTTCACAGATACATCAGCAGTCCAATTCAGTAGAGTCAGGTTAGCAAGAGCGGTGACTTGACCTAGCAGAGACAGACAGGCCTCATCATTGGCTCAAATCAGCAGGAGGGACCAGCAAGAACACCAAGAGAAGTTCTCAGCTGTGCCAATCTCAGGGAAGAGAAGATCAGGGATGACTCAAGATCCACAAGTGTTGCACTAGCTGTAAGCCAAGCTCTCTGTCACTCTATCAAGTCCTATCCTCCAAACATCACATGGGCTCTCTGTGCCTTGCCTCAGCACAAGTTTTGCCTCAGCGAATACATCCAATCAGCCTTAGGCCTTGGAGTCCTGACAAATGCAGCTCAACTGGGCAGCGTAAGGAGGACCTTTACATCTGTATTGTTAGCAAAGGATCCTTCATCATGTGTCCTTTCATGGGTGACATCATGTGTGACAAAACATCCTCTCTCCTGTCTGCTTCAGTGAAATGTTCCTTCAAGAGCTTTGGTCTTTCACCTGTGTCAGGTTCAGGGAAACACTCCTTCATATGTTTGTCCCAGCAAAACACCATCCCACACAACTGATTCTCCAAAGAAACAGTAAGTTTCCACTTCAATAAACATCTCTATGTCTGCAGTAAAGGATGTGTTGGGCTGGGGATGTGGGTAACTGGTTATTGATCTCTTCACTTTCTATAGATGTGAATGCTATTTATTTGGTCTCAACTTTGGTGACCATGGTATACTCCCTGCATTTGGCTGCATTGAATATCTACAGATGTAAAATGAACTATGCTTTTTATTTCCCATAAAATGTCACTTATATCAAGTCATAGTGAGCAAGGTAAACTTCCTGAAGATTTTGAAAAGGAAGGATTTACACTTGACATTCCATAGTAGGCAGCTAAAACATCCACAGTACAATTTTTATTTATTTTAAAATATTCATCAGTATTTTTCTACTCTTGACTTCTCTTCTTCTTCCAGTCTATCTAGATATCTCCTCTCTCTGTTAGGCATGTTGTTTGTGTTCTCCTCTTGATCGTCTGCTAAATATATGCATACTCTTTCACCCACATTTTCTGGGGAAAATTCTCTGTTATTGTCATATTTATATGTATCAAAAAATCAGTTGGAATGAATGAATACAAAGGCTGTTGTTCATTGCATTCCTGTCTGATAGTGAATTATTTTGGTAAAAAAACAAAACAACTTCACAATTCTTTTCATCTCCAAGTCCTATGCAGCTATAAGTATGACTACTCTAACTATATCCTAACATATACTGGTACACAAGTTTCTATACTTTCAAAGAATGTTTCCAGTTCTATTAATACACCTCCTTATTTCTTTTCCTAGTGTCTTTTCATAGTGTCTAATTTCTGAAGTTATTAAGACGGCCAAAATTAATTTTCTAAAACTCATGTCTTCTTCTTCATGAACAATTCTCTGAATACATTTCTGTGTTTCTCCAGATGAAATTATTCAGTCTAAATATTTATTAGATAGCAACATTGTAAGCATTAGATCTAGAGATATTTCTGATATAGTCTTTTTCTTATATGTGCTTGATATTCAAATTGAGATTATTTTGAGCATATGGGAGGAATACATTCTCTGATATTAACCGTTAATAGATTGGGGCTTCAATTTTTATGGTATATTAAGTAGGTACTTAACTTTGAGTATATTTTAACTTGCTTGAGATTCAGTTTCTTTATCTATAAAACGAGGGAAATGATGTGCCATAGGCTTGTTTGGAGGATAAATTACTATATTTTATGTGCACAGATATAAAGAACACGCCATGAATTCTATGATTAATACTTGTTATTAAGTATGATGACAGAAAGTAGTCTGTGGTTACCACAGTGGGTCAATTTTTATCTAGAAAGATCAAGAAAGATTGCATCAGAGATGGAGTGTCTGGGGTGTTTCTTTTAAAATGCATATCCAAAAGGTTGTAACAAAATATTCTTGCAGGGATAATTGCAAAAGTAAAGAGAAGACTTGAGTGGATTCAGAGTAACTGTGCAAAGCATTGAGTATTGGGGTTGGAAGGGAGTAGCCATCCTAAAACTGCTAGAGCAAAGCCCCACAGTTGCAGCCTATTTTCCCACTTACTGTCTCTAAGGCTGGACTGCAGTTGTTAGTGATATAATTTACAGTCTGTAGGTATAATCACCTGGTAGACACAAGCTGGTAAGAAGCATGAAGCTCAAACTAGTTGAACTTCCAATTAAAGAGTCCTACAGCTCGATGTGTTTCCTATGAGCTGTTGCAAGCACACGTTTGGCTCTTTTCTAAAAGTTCAGATTAAAGGGAAGCAAACTTCCAAAATTAGAATCGTAATTAAAATTTGACTTTGATCAGTAGCTGCTGAGAGGGTCATTAAGAGCTGTGAATGTGCTGACACAGGGGGTTGTTGGGCAGATGAGGTGAGGAGGGGGGATTTGAAACAAATAAAAAATGTTAAGAAGCATTATCAAATTGCAAATATCAATTATTATGGGTGTATGGATGAGTGATTATTATATTAAAAACACTCTTGGCAGGTGGCCCACATGGGCGTAGATAGCTGTGACTCCATCGGAGCTCAGATTTAATTTGATTTTTGCAAACATGTTTTGGGTTTCTTTGCATTGCTCAGTTTCTGAGAACACTGGACAACAGTTGGGAGAAAACTGCATCTAACCTTCTGCAAAACATGAGGAAAGATCATTTGACTTTCTGCAAAGCTTTAGGCATGCTAGCTCCAAAAGTATGCTGGAAGAAGGGGTGTTGAGGGAGAGTCAAAGACAGGGATATATAGAGAGACAGAGGCAGAGAGAGGGAGGAGAGAAGGGAGAGAGAGGAAGGGAAAGCTGGCTGTTGCGGGCCTTTTGAGCTACATGCTGGACATAAGATGGATACTGTGTCCTCCAGAATGGAGGACCAGTGATCAAGGAGACACGGGATGGAGCTGAAGGCTTCCTTTTATTTATTCCTGATAAAGAATAATGGCTTATGGACATGGATGATGAGGGCTGATATGGCAAAACAACACAAGAAGGATAGCTGGTTTTAGCTCTCAGTGAGACAGCTGTGTGTTGTGATTGCCAAAAAGACTAATAGGATCATAGGCTGCAATTATAGAGGCAGAAGAGAGTGATCACTGCCCTTTCTCTTCACACCTGGGATGACAACGTTCACTTTCAAGTGCCCTCAATGCCCCCTTGTCTGTCTGACATGTTCCTATTTATCTTTTCAAAGTCATTCCAAGGTCACCTGTTGACACTCTTTCTCATTCCATGATCAACAAGCCTATCGAATCTCCACCATCTGTGCTAGCTCAATTGTACTAGCGTGTTTGTCACTTCTCACTGCCATATTGCTTATATGTCCATCTGCTCTGCAGGGCTGGTTTCATGTCCAATTCCATTTTATGTCCACAGACCCCACACTTAGTAGGTCCTCAGCATGTGTTGATGGAAGAGTTGAGTGGGTCAGCTGGACACAGTTTGAAGAGGTCCAAGCAGAAAAGCAAAAATGGAAGTTATGTTTATAGCCATGTAAAATCAGGTCATGCCACAGTTAGCAAGTTGACTAGGAGCCTGCATCTTCCTGTTCAACTGGAGAAGCTAAAAGACAAAACTCACAACAAGAGTGCAATTAGTGGAATGCTCTAGAGGATCTTAACCTTGTCCTAGAGGTACATGAGAAAAAGCTACGATTAGAGAAAACAATTATTTCATGTAAGGAAAATAATTCTGGGATTTCTTCTTCCTTATTTATCTGACAATGCGAGTCTTTAGATTTTCAAAAATAAGCTCTTGACTGATGGTGTGCCTGGAATGGAAGTATTTTTAGTGAATTTTTCAAAGTATGGCCAAAAGCTGAAAGCCCATGTGGCCAAAGACAAAATAATATATTCAATGAGAGTTAGAATATATGCCAAACCAAACCCAAAAGACTGAAGATATTTCAGTGATTTAAAAGTGAAAGAAAGGGTAGACAGTTGGAACTTGTGGCATGGAGTATCCCAGATTCCATTCACCGCAATCCAACTTTTTATAAAGATGTGCATGGGCGCACACACGTAGGTGTGTGTTTATTTCTGATGAGTTCTTCCCTGTAATGTTTGTGAGCTGCTATATAAAATAAGCTAGCATGAAAAGTGGACAGACATTTATTATTGCATTTTAAATATTCCCAGGACTTTCTAACTGAAGAGGACAATAAAGGTGATGAATGCTGAGGCAGAAACACAACACAAAGGGGTTAGGAAAAGATAACTTGGCTTCTTCAAGATATTGTGTAAGGAAATGAAGATTGATTTATGAAAAAGTGCTAAATATTCAAGTATACATGGACTATGCTATCAAAGACAGGGTGTTTTTCTCTATTCCACCCCCCACCCCACTCCACTTCCGTTAAATAAGTGCAATACCAAGCAGAATATTAGGCAGATTTTCTTTTTGATTGCAATTAATAAAAATTGGCTTTGCCTAATTTTAGATAAAATTGAATTTGTGAAGGTGTTGGGGCCTCACAGAGCTGAAATTAAAGTTGAAGAATCCAGCATTTGGAGACACTAGAATCTTCAATGCACATTCACTGGAATAAATCAGTTCCCACTGTTTTTCTCTTTTACCTCCTAACACTGAGAATTAAATCCCCGGGTGATAGATTTGGAATGTCATAGCTGGGATCACGTGGCTGCTCCTTGACTAACAGAGAAGGGACACCTCGACGGATGGGCCCATTAAGACAGCAGACACCAGAGAATAGAGAATAGCAATTCCCCAAAGAAGAACCAAGGTGCTCTCTCTTCAGGAAATGTATGACAAAAAGTGACAGCATTAGTCATCCATAGACAATTCCAGAAATTCCCTTTGACTCAAGGCACTCAGGTGCAGATGAGTGGTTATTTGTCATGGATATCTTAAAGAGAATTAAATAATTGAGTGAGTAACTTGGTAACATATTAATCGTCTCTATATACCCTGAACTTTTGTTTCATTGTGATTTTGCAGAAATGATCAGATGAAGGAGACGCCCCTTAAAAGGAGAAAAAAAGACCCATTGGGAAGGTTTCTGTTCACAGGCTTATATCCAGGATATACATGTACATTATGCATATATATATATATATATATATATATATATATATATATAATACATGGACTTGCAAACCTTAATGTAAACAGTTCATCATTTAAGAAGCAGTTAAATGTAAAAGCATTTTCCCACCCAGAATTCTTCCCCACTGCCGCACCTTCATGCCTTCTGATACCAGCAATTTAGTTACTAAATAAATACTCAGGTGTGAGGAAGTTTAAATTAATTTCTGATGTAAATTAAGGACCATGGCCTTGTCTGGAAAACTGGTTTATATTGGTTTAAAGTGAAGGTGAAAATAATTTCCCAGATAATCTTTGCATACAAAAAAGGCGATGATAATATTACTTTAAGCATGAAGACATTTGGGTCTTCTTTCCTGACAGATATTAATGATAGATTCTATTCTGATGATATCATACAATCATGATTCTGAAGAAAGAAGACATATTGAGATATTTCCCAGTATATGGCCCCAGGACATAAACAGAATGACTTTAGAGGGATTAGAGAGACATAAAATTTCATGGCTTGGAATTTGTTCATGAAAAGATAGAGAATATGATAAGGCAAATGTTCAAAGCAAGGTTTCTCTACCACAGTCTTGCTTATATAGCAGGGACACAGAACTTCTAGATGCTTAGGGGGAGTTTAATGGTTCAGATGTTTAAGTGTTTCTTAATTTACAGAACTTACCTAAGGGGTGCTTCACACTTTCTCAAGGAAAAGTAATTTCCTGATGAAACAGTCTTAACAGTGGAGAATCAGAATACTTGAGCATCTCAGGAACCTGAAAGTATGGCTGTTTCTCATGATAGCTCCAGGATAAGGGCAAATGGCCCTGGAGGAAAATCATAGATGTTCGAAATGAGGATTGTCTCTAATCAGAAGCTGATTATGTGACCATGACTGTGAGCATCTAACCGGGTTTTCACTAATATTTAAATTAAATTAAAACAAAAACAAAACATCTTTACATTCATCTCTGTCTACAGAATTAGGAAATAATAAAATAAATTAAGCTTTATAAAGAGCACATAACCAGAACAGTGCAGGTCTGTACTTTTTGACAATGTCATTTCTGTATTCCCTGTACCAAAATGTAACTCTGAATATATCTCATTGTCAGATTCCACTCCCATGAAGATCCATGCTTCATTATGACCACAAACCACTTAAGCTAAGCTACTCTGTCTCTACCATGAATAAAATTCATAATTTCTCTGTGCATCTGAAACCTTCGGCCACGTCTTTGATTCCCTGGAGAGTTGGTCTTTCATTTTGTTGCCAAGATGACTTTAATTGTCATATGACATTAGCCATAACTGGATGTCACTTGAAGGCACTGACTAGTTGCCACAACTATTTTCACGTTCCTTGACTGCTTCTGAGCGGAAAATGTTTTTCTAGAGTGCAATACAAGCTTGGCAACATCAACGGCATCAGACACACAGCATAATTATAGGTTAAGTGTGCAGACCAGGTTTCTAAATCATCTTCCTTTTATTAGGGGAAGGTTTGCTTGATTAAAGTGTTTGATGCAGCACCTCACACAAATATTTCTGGGAAGAAGATGAAAAGATGTGGCTATGGAAATCAGCTTTCTGCATCCAAGAAGTCATCTTCCAGGAACACAACACCAGAGAAAGTGAGAGATACTCTGTATTCCAGACCTATGTGCGTGGATGACTAATCTTCTGTGACATACTCTTTCCAGTTCATGGGTTTGAGACAATAGCTGGAGTCAGAGTGACATTTGCTTGTCCTTCTAACACCTGGACACACATGAATGATAGTGTTCGGAGCCCATGACTTTGGCAAGATTATTGGAATTTCTCAATATACTGACTGCAAACTTATCATCTCACTAAAATCCACATCCCTGTACAAACTAGTAGGAGTATGGTTTTCCACAGGATGGGGATTCATTTTTGTTTTTTAGGTATATTCTTTATTTATATTTCAAATGTTGTCCACTTTCCTGGTTCCCCTCTGCCCTCAAAATCCCATATGCCATGTCCCCTTCGCCAATCAACCCACCCCTGCTTCCCTGTCCTGGTATTACTCTACACTACAGCATCAAGTCTTGCCAGGACCAAGGGCCTTGCCTCCATTTGGTGTCCAACAAGTTTATCCTCTGCTACTGATGTGTCTGAGGCCATGGGTATCTCCATGTGTACTCTTTGGTTGATGGTTTTTACCCTGGGAGTTCTGAGAGTACTTGGTGACTCATATTGTTGTTCCTCCTATGGTGTTGCAAACCCCTTCAGCTCCTTGGGACCTTTCTCTAGCTCCCTCATTGGAGACCCTGTGCTCAGTTCAATGGCTGGCTGAGAGTGCCCCCCCCCTCTGTATTTGTCATGCAGTAGGTGAGACTGCCCGCTGATAGCTATATTCAGCTCCAGTCAGCCAGTACTTGTGGGCATCCACAATAATGCCTGGGTTTTGTAATGTTATATAGCATGCATTCTTGGGTGGGGTAGTCTCTGGGTGGACTTTCCCTTAGACTCTGCTCAACATTTTGTCTTTGTATCTCCTTCTGTGGGTATTATTTCTCCCCTTTCTACAAAGGATCCAAGGATCCATATTTTGTTCTTCCTCATTCTTGGGCATCATTTCATATGTGAATTGTGTCTTGGGTATTCTTTTTCTAGGCTAATATCCACTTCTCAGTGAGTTCATACCATGAGTGTTCTTTTGTGATTGGGTTACCTCACTCAGGATGATATTCTCCAGTTCCACCCATTTGTCTAAGAATTTCACGAATTCTTTGT
Organism: Apodemus sylvaticus; assembly: GCF_947179515.1. Taxonomy (NCBI): domain Eukaryota; kingdom Metazoa; phylum Chordata; class Mammalia; order Rodentia; family Muridae; genus Apodemus; species Apodemus sylvaticus. Next base: position 60,075,315 of record NC_067482.1, on the reverse strand, counting down.
TTTAAATGACTGAATAGTACTCCATTGTTTATATATATCACATTTTCTGTATCTATTCCTCCACTGAGGGACATCTGGGTTCTTTCCAGCTTCTGGCTATTATAAATAGGGCTGCTAAGAACATAGTGGAGCATGTGTTCTTATTACATGCTGGAGAATCCTCTGGGTATATGCCCAGGAGTTCAAGTCCAAGTGGATCAAGGACCTCCACATAAAACCAGACACACTGCAACTAATAGAAAAAACACTGGGGAAAAGCCTTGAACATATAGGCACAGGGAAAAATTTCCTGAACAGAACCCCATTAGCCTATGCCCTAAGACCAAGAATTGACAAATGGGACCTCATAAAATTACAATGTTTCTGTAAAGCAAAGGACACTGTCAATAGGACAAAATGGCAACCAACGAATTGATTGATTGAAAAGATCTTTACCAACCCTTCATCCGACAGAGGGCTAATATCCAATGTGTACAAAGAACTCAAGACGTTAGACTCCAGAGAACAAAATAACCCTATTAAAAATGGGGTACAGAGCTAAACAAAGAATTTTCACCTGAGGAATATTGAATGTCACAGAAGCACCTAAAGAAATGTTCAACATCCTTAGTCATCAGGGAAATGCAAATCAAAACAACTCTGAGATTTTACCTCATACCAGTCTAAATGGCTAAGATAAAGAACTCAGGAGACAGCAGGTGCTGAAGAGGTTGTGGAGAAAGAAGAACACTCCTCCACTGCTCAGGGATTGCATGTTGGTAAAACCACTCTGGAAATTAGTTTGGCGGTTCCTCAGAAAACTAGGCATAATACTACTGGAGGATGGAAAGTCTTACGAAGGGTGACTTTAGTTGTTTCATGAGCAGGAATTCCATTGAATGTAGTCACATAATCCCATGTAAAGTCTCTTTCAGCACTTTAGGTTACATTAAGAATATTTTACATTTCATTTTTTGCCAGTATATCATTAACTCTTCTCAACTCTTTCAACCCCCATCTTTACCAGAGCAAAGGGTGGTGTTGTCTCTGACTTCTCATCCAGCAGTGTCAAGCTAATGACACTTCCCAACACTGTCCAGTAATTTCATTCACTTTTACATTTGTACTCTACTTTGGCAAATGATCCTGACTTTCTCTATCTAGCAGTGATAGAAAGTTTTCTTAAATTTATTAAGTTAGGAAATGAATGCCCTTAAAGAGAAAGACTTAATGACAACCAAAAAAAAAAAAAAGACATTACTTTCCTTAGAAATCAATGATCCAGGTTCCTATAGGAATAAAACACAGGTCCTGGGTCTTCACATTACTCTTTTCCAGGCAAATATGGAATGGTTCTGAAAGCAACATATGAATGATCCTAGCTTAGAAAACACTGCTGTCAAACAATCTTGGATTGGCCTTTTTTTTCCTAAGAAATCAGTCACTTTTAACACTTAAAACTGTGATAGTTATTAAAAAGTTTTTAATAGTATACTCAAAAATGATGAAGACATTTCAGGAGCCTGTCCCATTCTTGTTTAGAGCTGGGATGCCATTTTTTTTCAGTGAAAATATATGCAGAGCTGAGCTTTTTGATTTTAATCATTTGGGACATGTTTCATATTTCTGATCCGTAGCTCCAGTGTTTGCTAAAACAGCAACAGTAAATGATTCTAAAAGGCCTTTGTTGGATAGCTGGCTTACTTTCCATTCAGTGTTCTCCTTTATATTTCATTATAATTGAGTTTAGCAGGATATGTGGGTGGCCAGGTATTTCTGGTTGCTTTGTTTGGGTTTGTTTTTCTAAGTTCTTGCCCTTGGACTGTGAACACACCTCATCTCTGCCCTGTTTCCTTCTGAATTAAGTATGGTAGAAACCTCATGCCAACTATGCAGATGATAAGGTTCTTTGTAAACATTGGACCATCAAGATGGATCTATGACCAGCCTGAGGGTCTGAATGATTCATTAGATTGGAGAGACTTAGTGTTCCAATTTGTCCACTTAGGAGCTGTTGTGTCAGAAGAATAAAATCTTTGTTCCCTTTTAAACACTCATGTTGCCTTAGTTTCTTTGTTAGAGCAACAGTGCTCCTGTGGGACCTCTCCACCACCCAAACCAATCTCCATTAATGTTAAAGATAATTAATTGGCATAATGAAATAAGGTGGGAAAGGTGTGTCACCTTGGATCTTTGTAAGTAAATTACTTTTGGCTTCTTTGCTGTAGTCCCCTCCCAAATTAGCCTCAAGTGAGTTTGGCAGAAGAATATTCTGGAACAACTATTTATAGATTAGACATACATTATCACAAACTGATAAATACCAAATCAATAGCTTTCCTGGGTAAATCAGAGACTGACCCCAGTGCAGTTAAGGAAACTATTACCATCAAAATTTAAGATAATTTACATAAATGTGTTAAACAAATGGAAGACCATTTTCTAAGGACAATAAACTAGACCTGGTAGCAAGAGCTGTAAGGGTTCTTTTTTTTTTATGTATTTTTCTTTATTTGTGCTCCTTTTCAGATTAGAGTCCTTGGGAGAAGGAATATATTTAATTAGTCTTGGCTATTCATTCATTTATTTATCCATCTGTTTGTTTATTTATCTAGTGCTATAATTGAAGCTAGTGTACATACTAGGCAAGTACTCTAAGATATGTCTCATATATATGCATTATACCATATATATCACATATATATGCATCACACAAATATTTGTGTATATGTATATATTAAATCTTCTTTTGTTAAGTTGCATAACCTAGCCTTGAACATCCTCCATATACCATGCAACCTTAAATTTTGTGATTCTCGTAGCTCAGTCTCCTGAGGAGCTGGGACTAGGTCTTCTACCATGCCCAGCCCTTAGCATTGCCCTTTTTCCACACAAATGTAGAATAGCTTCATTGTCAGGTTGACCATGCACGAAACTAATGGTAGTTCTTCAAAGTAAAATTGAAGCACCACTTCTCTGCACCCATTTGGTGAGCTGGAGCTAGCTTATGTTGATTTAAGACTCCTAGGAATACAAAGCCTTTTAAACTTTGTCTCCAGGAGCTAATCCCTGGACTCTCAAATGTGGCTGTCCTACTTACACCATGGAAATGCTAAATGTTGCACATTTACACTTCTTTACAGTCCTGGGAGCTAAATACTTGCCATCACATGGAAGCCCATACAAGTCTCCTTTCTATCTGCTGTTGTCTGTATGACTCACTAGGGAAAAGGATGATTTTCCATAAGGAGGAAGAAAAATGGGGGAAATCCTATTGATTTAGAAAAACAACGAACAAAAACACTTGCTGAGAATAAAAATTTTCTTTCATGGTGGGCAATAGTAAGACACATCTTTAATCACTGCACTCATGGGGCAGAAGCAGGTAGATCTCTGAATTTAAGGCCAGCTTGAGCTACAGACTGTGTTCCAGGTCAGCCATATCTATGCAGAGAAATCCTGACTCAAAAGAAAAAATATTTCACGAATTAGTGGCCAAATAAACACTCATATTTTGATATTTGGTTTGAACATTAGGTTTAATCCACAAAGAACCTATGTCAGGCTAAGGTGTCTTTGTAAAGGGCCAGACAAGTGATAACTATTTTAAGCTCCAACATGATCTGCATCATCTATACTTGTTTCTTTTAAATGACTCTTTTAAAATGTAAAACCCATTCTGAGTTTCGGCTAGGGAAACAGGGTACAATTCAGATATGGCTCCAGGGTAATAATTTGTTACTGCTTTACCAGAGACAGGTGATGCTAGAGAGTTTGAAAAGTTTTCTACCTTCAATAGTTTCAAATACTGATTCCTCCAGCACATATATCTGAGTACCCGTGTGCTTTTGGTGAACATGACAACAACCAAAGAAATCTGCAAACCACAGCTCATTGTGATGATAACCCTAAAGGATATAATTGTGTTTGTGCTTGACAAAACAGAAGCAAAACAATGTGGACTTTCTCTTTATGTCAAACTTCAAGTAAAGTAGGATTTTACCCAGCAAAGAAGGGAAAGGTGTTTTCTTATGGATCCATTGCAAGTAAATCCACATAGCATAAAAGGCTCTCAGGTACTTATCTGTGAAGTATGCATTATAAGAACCTTTTGTGATGGAATATCATGTGCCTGAAATCATAGGGGTCTAGGGTAGAGTGGGATTTGCCAAACATTTCTCAGCACAGATTACAGAGACAATGGAACTACTGTATGGATCAGACTAAACAGAGAAAACCTACAATCAGAAGCAATGAAACCCTAGGATTATAATTCCTCCAAACTTTTATGTCTGGTTAGTTAGGTGTGTGTGTGTGTGTGGGGGGTGATTCTGGGAGTCACCTAAGGCTGAGCCTCATAGCTCAGCTCTGACATTTGTTCGATGACTTAACTCATCTGGGAATTCTCTAGCTTCCATTTCCTCCCATTTCTGAAATGCTGATGGTCCCTAAAAAGAATAGTGTGGAACTTAAAATTTAGACACTGTCAAAAAGATAGCCTTTTCAACAAATGGTGCTGGTTCAACTGGAGGTCAGCATGCAGAAGAATGCGAATTGATCCATCCTTGTCTCCTTGTACTAAGCTCAAATCCAAATGGATCAAGGACCTCCACATAAAGCCAGACACTCTGAAGCTAATAGAAAAGAAACTGGGGAAGACCCTTGAGGACATCGGTACAGGGAGAAAGTTTCTGAACAGAACACCAATAGCGTATGCTCTAAGAGCAAGAATTGACAAATGGGACCTCATAAGGTTACAGAGTTTCTGTAAGGCAAAGGACACCCTCAAGAGGACAGATCGGCAACCAACAAATTGGGAAAAGATCTTCACCAATCCTACATCAGATAGAGGGCTAATATCCAATATATATAAAGAACTCAAGAAGTTAGACTCCAGAAAACCGAACAACCCTATTAAAAAATGGGGTACAGAGTTAAACAAAGAATTCTCACCTGAAGAACTTCGGATGGCGGAGAAGCATCTTAAAAAATGCTCAACTTCATTAGTCATTAGGGAAATGCAAATCAAAACAACCCTAAGATTTCATCTTACACCAGTCAGAATGGCTAAGATTAAAAATTCAGGAGACAGCAGGTGTTGGAGAGGGTGCGGAGAAAGAGGAACACTCCTCCACTGCTGGTGGGGTTGCAAATTGGTACAACCACTCTGGAAAGCAGTCTGGCGGTTCCTCCGAAAACTGGGCACCTCACTTCCAGAAGATCCTGCTATACCACTCCTGGGCATATACCCAGAGGATTCCCCACCATGTAATAAGGATACATGCTCTACTATGTTCATAGCAGCCCTATTTATAATTGCCAGATGCTGGAAAGAACCCAGGTATCCCTCAACAGAAGAGTGGATACAAAAAATGTGGTATATCTACACAATGGAGTACTATTCAGCCATTAGAAACAATGAATTCATGAAATTCTTAGGCAAATGGATGGAGCTAGAGAACATCATACTAAGTGAGGTAACCCAGACTCAAAAGGTGAATCATGATATGCACTCACTAATAAGTGGTTATTAACCTAGAAAGCTGGAATACCCAAAACATAATCCACACATCAAATGAGATACAAGAAGAAAGCAGGAGTGGTCCCTGGTTCTGGAAAGACTCAGTGAAACAGTATTTTGCAAAACCAGAACGGGGAACTGGGAAGGGGTGGGAGGGAGGACAGGGGAAGAGAAGGGGGCTTACGGGACTTTCGGGGAGTGGGGGGGGGCTAGAAAAGGGGAAATCATTTGAAATGTAAATAAATTATATCGAAAAAAAAAAAAAAAAAAAAAAAAAACGTTTACTAGGGTCGGTGCTGGACAAATTCTTTCTTTTTTTCCTTCTTTCTTTCTTTCTTTCTTTCTTTCTTTCTTTCTTTCTTTCTTTCTTTCTTTCTTTTTTTTTTTTTTTTTTTTTTTTTTGGTTTTTTGAGACAGGGTTTCTTTGTATAGCCCTGGCTGTCCTGGAACTCACTCTGTTCACTCTGTAGTCCAGGCTGGCCTCGAACTCAGAAATCCGCCTGCCTCTGCCTCTCAAGTGCTGGGATTACAGGCATGCGCCACCACGCCCGGCTCAAATTATTTCTTTCTTATATCATTTTATTCTCCCTAATCATGATTATAAAAGAGCCCCTTGTTAAGTAAATCTGACCCCTTCAAACTAAATGCACTAAACTGAGATGTAGCTGAGGATCCTTTGGAATAGAGAATGATCATTAAAACTATAAAACAGTGAGTGTTTACTGCCTGGCACAGGTACCTTAAAATTAGGGCTTTTCTTTCTTTAATATATTTTATAATTAAAGTATAATTAACCTCTATACCTCCAAACAACAGGCTCAGCACAATTATATTTGTATATTTGTGTATATATGTGAAGAGAATAATCAAAGAAAACCAATGCTTTCCTTTATGAAGAGAGAGAGAGATCTTCAACTATTGAGACACTTAGATGTGGGTCTTACCCTTGGTATCAGGAAGGATTCTCTTTCTCTCACTGTCCTCTCATAAACCAAGGGTTGCAGGGGCTGAATAGGCTGTGCCCTAAAGGTGAACTGAGGACTTTGGAAGAAACTCATCAGCTAACTTCAACAAGAACATCTGTGAGCTCATATTGGCCATGTCCCTAGAGATTTCTGTCCACTGCTGAACATGCTACTTCCCAACTGTTCACGATAGAGGTTTAGAGCTGGGCGCATATTTTGAGATGCATCCTGCTGATTGGATTATTTTTAAAGCAGACTTCTTATCTAAAGTCGTTCTTTTAATTGTTGCTTTTGGGCCTGATAGTAAGCCTGGGTGAATTAGCTGTGAGGGTGGAGTAACTGAATACTTGGCTCTAAAATTGTAAGTAACCCCATCGCCCTCCTGATGAGAAAATTGTGGTTCATCTAGGTGTAAAAGTACCCAAGCCAGACCAGGATTTTTTTCTAGCTTCCCCCCCCCACCTCCTCTATTTTGCCTCCCTTCCCTACTTTTTGAGTATCTTCCATATCTCATGTGCTATTTTCATGTCTAATGACATAAAGAGACATGTAGTATAGATGGCTCAACTCCTTGTCTCACTCAGCAGCAGCAGCAGCAGCAGCATTACAGAACAATTATTTCTCCAGGTTGTATGAGTGATTTCTTAAAAGTGCACATAGGGTTACAAGGGAATTCAGAAGGAGGGACCCTAGATTAGACTTGCAGAATGAGGGGAATTTATTTGAAGGGAGTTTCAAAGGATCTGTTGGCTCTAAGTGGACTTTGAAAATAGTGAGGTATGAGTTGAAATGAGAGGAATAATTTTCCAGACAGTGGCAGAGGAGGAGTGTCATAGGATCAGCCTCATATTTCATTGTCCTTAATTTGGTTATTCATGGAGGGGGCAAGAGCTATTCAGAGACCTATAGACATTAACCATGGGTGGGGTCTGAACTGAATGATTCTGGGTTCTTGGCCTCTTGTTTAAGGTATTGAAACAAAGGCTCATACAGATTTGCAAAGCTAATAAGGAAAATTTTACTCAAACCAAAGTGATGACAGGGAATAATGGTAAGAGTAACATTGGGTCACATGAGTAAAATGTTCAGGGCCACAATTATTGTTTGGGCTTTAAGAAAAAAAAAGGTTAAAGAGAAGGAGGGTTTGGTTGCTAATGGGTATAGCCTAGGTGGTCTTCTATTTTATTTGACAGGGTTGAATGAGATAGTCCTCTGCTCACCCATAATGCATCTGATGCTGAGGCTTCTGAGTTTAATCATATGCATGTGCAAGTATACAAAGCTATATGATAGCAAATAGTGGATTCTTCCTAAAACTTCACTCAGTTTGTCTGACCATGCATTCATCCCAAACACTTTCTCAGATTCAGCATGTGTTCTGGGACATGGCTAAATAGAAATGGGGTGTCATCAAGGAATTACTAAGAGGAATGTTATTTCCATTATTTAAAGCAAGTGTTCCTGATGCAGGTCATCTCCAGGTGATTAGGTGCATTGTTCGGAGAGGCATGTGTATACAAGGATGGGTTTCAGGCTGTCAAGACCACTCCAAGTTTGTTAGGCTAGCCTCTATCTTTGCCTGCCTTAGCATGAAAGAGAAATCACAACTAGTTTGCTAGTATATGCACACATGCAGCCTTTGTCTTCCTAGTCCGCAGACATAGAGTTGAGCATCACTCTCACGAGGTAAATAGGATAGAGACAGTTTTCAGTTCTTTCAAGAGTATTTGATCTAGAGCTGTTTTAATTGTATTTAATTGTATGGCTCTCGGGCTGGTGAGATGGCTCAGCGGTTAAGAACACTGACTGCTCTCCTGAAGGTCCTGAGTTCAAACCCCAGCAACCACATGGTGGCTCACAACCATCAGTAATGAGATCTGACCCCTCTTCTGGTGTGTCTGAAGACAGCTATGGTGTACTTACATATAAGAAATAAATAAATCTTAAAAAAAATGTATGGCGCTCTCTCTCTCTCCCCCTGCCCCTCCCTCCCCCTTTCTCTCCCCCCTTCTCTCCCTCTCACTTCTCTCTCTCTCTTTCCCTCTCCTTTTCCCTCTCTCTCTCTCTCTCTCTCCCTCTCCCTCTCCCCCCCCTCTCTCTCTTTCTCTCTCCAGAATTTTTGGTCAGTAATTTAGGCTTTCCTATAAATCTCAATCCTCCTGCCTTAGCCTCCAGGGTGCTGCTGGGATTACCAGCGTGTGCCACCAACACCTGGCCAGTTGTTTGACTTTATTTATTTATTTATTTATTTATTTATTTATTTATTTATCATTCCAGTGAAGAGCTTTAATGAGATTTCTGCACCCCAGCAGATGACCCATTTATTTAAATACCACACAGCATTCAATAGTACAGAGTTCCTTGATAACATAATTTAGTCAATCTCTGGCAGTTGGTTGTAATTTAATCAGCGTAGCCGTTGAGAACACTTCCCTTGTAGTCAGCATATTGCTTCTTGGTTTAGCATTCTGCAATACCAGCCTGAGTCTGGTTTCTGGCTGCTTGGCCTTCTCCTGTCTTTCTAGAAGGCTGTTCCAGTGACTTCACTGCCTATGTTCTCAGACCTCTTCTGCACACAGACCATAAAGCAGCTTTCCCTGCTTACTCTGTCAACCTTTACCTTAAGAGGCAACCTTACACTCTATTGGTGGTTAGTGTGATTACATTTGTTCACAAAGTCCTTGGTGAGTCATGAACAGTAAAAAAAAAAAAAAAAAAAAAAAAGGAGTAAATACAGAACGTATGTCATTTGTGTTACAGTCTGGGAGCCTTCATAGTCTTGGTAAGAGCATAGTTAGCTGTGGCCTTTGTGGATGTTACACAGAAAAAGGGAGGTCAGGGAGGTGGGACTCAGAATAGCAGGTATACACCTAGACTTTAAATACATACTATAGAAGTAGAACTAAGATGCTCTTCCGCTTACTCACTCATTTGGGTTCCTTGGGAGAGCTCTTTGCCTGAGTTGTCTTTGTGAAATGCAATCCTTTCTATTGATTCTACAAAGATAAATTTTATAGCTGCCTCGCACTATCTTTTCTGGTCTCTCTCTCTCCTCTCTTTTTTATTGGAGGTGGTGCTCTTCTGGAAAGAGCTGTGGAGTCAATAAACAAAGTTAACTAAGTGCATGGCTTTCCCTTTCTCCCCTGTGTGGGAGGTGGGAGTCGGCATCCAGCTTGATCTTGAGATACAGCCTCCCCATAGGTTGTGCCCAGGGGCTTCCATTATCGCTAAGCAGCATTCACTCCAGAGTGTCTTATTAATGATATTTAATTACATTGAAATTAATGATGTTTTTCATCTGATCCTGGGCAGATTTTTACAGCTGGGAGATAAGCCTGGCTACTTTGACTTTCCCCCTATCTCAGTAGGCAAGTGTGCCCCCCTCCCCCTTTATCTCTGTTGACTCTGCTTTTGCCAGGTGTCCCTGCTTTCCCTGTGGCACTTCCTCTCTGAACATCACCTCTCCCTTCCCCAGAAATTATTAGCTACTCTAGACCCCAAATGATCCCTATCCACATGGGACTTTCGGAGAATGAGGGCAATGCAGTTTTCCTCAACAGAGGTGAATTTGCATACATCCTGGCCATAACTTCATTAGGTTGGGAACACAGAGACTGTCAAATGAGCACTATCTGATGGCTCAAACAATACAATAATTTTAGCAGACTCTAATCTAATCATTGTATACTTGAGTGCTCTGGCTTTTGCTGATGAAAATCTTTACAGGAGTGGAATGGTGTATTCAATTCTCAGGTTCACGAATTGTTATTATTTCCCAATGAAAATAATGGGGATTGTAGATAGGATTTACCGAACGTGAACTATATCGATGGTTTTTGTTTTGTTCGAACAAAAAAAACCAGGTATTTAGGGGAATTCAACGTTTCTGCTGTGCACTGTAATACAATTGCACTGAGAATGAAATGTTTAAAAACCGAGTAGAAAGCATGATGATGAAAGTGAATTGGATTGTGGAAATTCTTTCTGAGTTCAAAGTCTTATATTAATTAAATGTTTGAAGAGTAATTGGGCCTATACCCTATTTGGATATTTGCCCCTTCCCCCCGCGAAGAAGGCTTCAATTATATTGACACCCTTACCATTGATTAATTAGACCAGAAAGAAAAGCATTACATTAAATGATTAGCCTATTAATTTCTTTTTCTTCTTATCTCAGGCTCTTCCTTTGTCTCCTTCACAACAGCAACAACAATGCAAACAACAAACAAACAATACCAAACTATCATCAACAATAATATCAATCTAGCAACAAGTAAAATAGCTCTTGCTGGAGCTAGAGAAACGGCTTAGAGGTAAAGGGCACTTGCTTTTCCAGGGTTTGATTCCCAGAATCTCTATGGCAGCTAACACCAGTTGCAGGTAATCTTGTAGTTCCTTCTGATCTCTGTTAGTGCCAGGCATGTATAAGTGCAGGCAAAGAACTCAATAATATAAATTCAATGTAAAAAAAATAGCTATGTGTCTATTCAGGCAGATTTCAGCATATTTGAGGGTTCAAAATTCTCTAGTTATATTTATATTTGACCTCATGATATTTATCTTTGATTTCTCAATACTATTTTGGATCACTAATTTATTTGTCTAAGTATTGAATATGTGTTCAAGGACATCTTGAACCTAGCACATATTTCGATAGGCTCTGGAAAACTAACCATGGGCTAATCATAATCTCTACCCTTAAGAACACTGTAGTCTGGTGGAAGCTGACATTGATATTACTTTCAAAAACAAACATAAAAATGATACAAAGGAGAGGGGTATGGAGTAAGGACAGTTTATAATAGAAGCAAAGTGTATCTGCAGGTGTTAGTAAGGCTGAGGATGAAGAGGAATCTTTATCCATCCCTGCTTGGAGGGGCATTAGGATAAAAACTGTGGAAGTCAGTCTGGAGTCTTTCTAAAATGTTAAAATCAAAAATACCATATGATCCAATTCTAGTACTCCTGGGCATATACCCAAAGTTCTCTAACCTACCACAAAGATACTTAAACATCAATGTTCCTAATGCCCATCAATATTTAGAAAACTGCTTAACACAATTGTGAAAAAACTTTATATACAATAGAGTTCTATTCAGCTATTACAGAAAGTGAACATTTTAAGGAATGGATGTCAATGGAAAGTCTGATATTGATTGAGATGAGACACTCTGAAAAGGACAAATCACATATGCCCTCTTATACACAAATCCTATTACTGTTTCTTGAGTGATGTGACCCTGTGTATTTTCACATAGAAAAGTTTGTTCCAAGTTTCTTGGTACCCAAGGGGAAGACAAAGTTCTGGGAGCATCTGTCCTCATGTAGTCTTCCTGTTATCTTTTCTCATCTTTTTCATCAAGGGTAAAAACTTGCTTTCTGCATGAGAGCTATAAGAAATTTTGTGAGAGGCTTGTGTGTTTGTCTGCAATTTTCTAGTTTGAATAAAGGATAGTAGAATGAGTCTTAGACTTAGGTACAAAAGATTCATCTTTCCATGGTGAGTTAACATCTTTCAATTACAATTTGCTATTTGAACAATGGTTATAAGGTTCAAATGAAGGATCCATGCCAATGAACCTTTACTTGACATTTTGTCTGTGACCAGAATATATGCTAATGTAGGTTTTAAAGTAATGCCATGATATATAATTGGTGCTTTTAATTCAAGGGTGACACATCCAAAAATTCACTCAAATTTGAATTAAAACTATTCAGAAAAGCAATGTGTCTGTATTAAACATATGCCCTGTCTTTACCTTGTTATTTCCTGAGCAATCTAGTCTAACAATTATTATATCATGTTATATCATGCATTAAGTATTGTAATGATCAAGAGATGTTTTAAAGTTCAAAAGAGCAATGCATAGCATAGTGTCAATCCCACACCATTTAGAAGAATGGGTTCCTGTAGCTACAGGATTTGATATTTGTGGCTGTGCTGAAATCAATTCTCCATTCATACCAATGTGCAATGGAGTCCAACCTCCACATAAAAACAGCAACAATGCTCACCCTTAACCACTTATGCTGAGGCTTCTCATCCTTCTTGATTTAAGCTGATCATTTGCATAACTCCATTTATCAATTCTATTCTCTTTAAAGTTTTAGTTTAGTTCACTTACTGTGAGTGGATATAGATGGTGGGCACCAAAACAAAACTGGGTCACCCACTGAAATGATTCAGATCCTCAAAGACCTTTGCTGAAATGTCAGTGAAGAACTTAAGAAAAAATAGCAATCTGGATCATTCTTACATGTGATGCTGAACCACAAGTTCTAAGACTTACTGCATCACAACATTACTAGAAAAGAAGGTGCATTAGCTACCTTTTTCATTTCTGTGACTAAATGAGTGACAAAAACCCTTTATGGAAGAGAAGTTTGTGTTGGATATGGTTACAAAGTTGCAGTCAGCTATGTCTAGGAAGTAGTGACAACATAAGGTCTAGTGTGGCCAAAAGCCTAAGTACTCATATAACATACTCATTTGCTCATATAACAGCAGAGTAGGAATCAAGAGAGACACCAATAGATAGCAAGTTCAGACCATAAGCTTCAAGACCCAGGCCCAAATGACCAACTTCTAGTTAGGTCCTACCTAACAAATGTTCCATAACCGCCCCCAAAAGTACCACCAGTTGATGACAAAGTGCTCAAACACATGAGCATGTGGAGAATAATAGTCATAAGCCATAGCAAAGGGATGTCTAAAACCCTTCCTAGCTCTAACCTACTATGCTAACAATTTCTTTGAGCACTGTGAGATACCAAAGTTCAATAGAGTGAATTCTCATCATAGTGTCATTATTCATGGACTAAGTAGCCCAAGTAAATTGCCTTGGTTTTCTGAACCTATCCTTTGTTTTATAAAAGAAAATTGATAATACTCACAGGGTTCCTAGGAAAATAAATGTACATACCTATAGTAAATATTTATAAGAATCTCTCATACATATTGAGTGCCAATTGTTGTTATTTTCATTTTATACTTCACTTACATTTATAAAAGGATAATACATGAACTTTAATCTGGACTCATCATTTCTTACATGGAACGAGGAGCCACTGAATTCTGAGCTGCTCAGGCAGTCATTGTTCATTATATAAAATGGTAGAATTTCTTCTACGCTGAGAGTGGAATCTGTCTCCATTGCCTGCAATTATTTCACCCGTAACAACCAGGTATCAATCTTATGAATCATGATACTGCCGTATATTGAAACCTAAGGAAGAAAAATGCTTATGAAAGTAGGGGGAAGTGCATATGAAATATTAAAATTTAATATTAATTTCTAAAACAAATTTAGTGGGCTTTATTTTTTGAAGGAACTGCTGCTTCATAAGAGAAAAGGGGAAAAATCTGTTGAAGGAAAAAGAAGTTTCTAGAAAAAGTTGAGAGGCTCTTTTTTTATTTTCTTTATGTCTTACTGCCAAGACTTGGCTCTCGGAAAACACAGTTAGCCAGCTGTAAAGTTGTAATAGAAAATAGTAAAAGCAATGAAATGTACAATTAAGGATCACACACCCCAGATATCTTCTAGTTCATTAGTCATCCTTCTATCTCAGTCTGAGAGTGTTCTCAGTGTCTCTGCTCGTTACTCCTAGGCTCGGCTATAGTGGAACTGACGATAAGGTTCACTCTTTTTTATAGTGTTTCTTTGCACAAAGCAATGATCTCTTAAAGATGAAGTTTAATGCTCCCTTAGGAAATTCTGTCCATTCTATGCTTTTTTTTTTTTCAATTCCCGCTTGGTTGGTAACATTTCTTGTTTTTTTCTGCTGAAGTTCTAAGTCACCAGGATTTTACATTTTTTTCACCAGCAGAGGGAGTGCTGGCAAATTTGTATAAATTTTGGGAAGAGGTTGTTCAAGGATTTTTAAAAATTAATTAATTTTTAAAGTGCTCTAGAATCTTTGGGGGAAGGAAATAAAGTGGGAGAGAATTATACTTTAATGTGGAAGTTCTTTGCAAATACACTAAGTATAACTATATAAGGATGTGAACCTATTTTAAAAACAATTATTTTGTCCAGATTGGTGAGTGATTGTGAATAATGTGAGCCCTAGAAGAATGAGTAGACCTCCTTCTCTTTAGAAGTTTCTGATAAGTCCTTAAATTGGTCAGGTATATGTTTGAGGGTAAAAGATTTACTCAACAGCACAGAGATATTGGGGCTTCTAATTTCTTTCTTTCCATTGAATTACTTAGTGATCTAAACCACATTTTAACTTTATAAAATTTTAGATTATAAGGTTATTAGTGCATTGTTACTTAAGTATTTCTTGTGCTCTTCTACAAGGAAGGCAGTAGATCATGACAAAGAGAGATGATAGAGGGTTAGAGCCTCTGGTGTATGGTGACTGAAATGGTGAATTCACTTCCTTGATGCCTCTAGATCACCTCTTCAATACACCATCCTCTTAAGAGAAAAATTTCTGAAATTACTCTTTGTTGTTTGCTGATTTTAAGATTTAAGATTGTTATTACTTTATGAATATCTAATTGAATAATTAAGACTCCCAATTCGGACAGATTCTGTTTTAGATGCAAATACTCCCTATTATAGTTTTATTAATTTGTTGTGCTTAACATCAAGTATAAAGAATATCAAGTGTATGTTATGATGGTATAGGCGTTTAGCTAGCTTTTCAAAGGGATGGGGAAAGTCTTAACATCATCAAAACACCTGCATATGTTGTAGAACAGGCACATCGTGCATGGCACTAAATCTTTACTGAAAGAATGTATTCAGGGGTGGATCAAAACATGTGTGATTGCTTCCTTCTGAGATTTCTTTACCTGGGAAAAATCCAAGTCTCTGATAAAAGGTATCAAGGAGAAATTAGCAGAGTTCAAGAAGACAAAGATCATGTGAGAAAAGAGAAAGAAGAAAGGAACAGTGTTTGAGAATGGCCTCACAACCTTACCATCTACTTCTAAGCCCAGATGAATTTATTGTGATGTGGACTGGCAAATCTTTCCACATTTAGTACTGTTCTTTACCCTTGGCTATACTGGCTTCAGTGGACCCCATTTCTTGTCCTTAGTAACTTGTGCTGTAATCTATGGCCAGGGGTCCTTGACCTGAAAAAAAGTTCACAATGGAACTAGAGCTAGGGATGACTGATATTTGAGTACTGAAATGTATAGTTTGACTTGTAACACTGAAGTTCTTTCTACCTTCACTCAAAAAATGACATAATTATCTGTTTTTTAAAGAGTGGGTAATTAGATGGTGATTAACTTATCCATAAGTTTATTTACACAGTTAAATTAATACAGGACCAAGCTAATTTCAAAATCTACTTTCTCTTTTTGTTCTCTCTCTCTCTCTCTCTCTCTCTCTCTCTCTCTCTCTCTCTCTCTCTCTCTTTGTGTGTGTGTGTGTGTGTATGTGTGTGTGCGCGCGCACGTGCGTGTGTGTGTGTGTGTGTGTGTGTGTGCATGTGCGTGTGTGTGTGTGTGTGTGTGTGTGTGTGTGCGTGTGTGTGTGTGTGTGTGTGTAGGAATGCATGTGTGGTCCCTATGGGAGCATGCTGGGATTCAGTACCCAGAAGGGGCTTTAGGTTGTGTTGTGGGTATCCAAGGTGAGGTGGGTAGACTGCCTCAGTTTTTTACCTACTGTACCATCTCTCTAGCCCAATATATGTATTATTCTAGCTATTTCATGATTTTTTGCAGAATTAAATTCTTGCTATATAAATTCAGTCATGTAGTCAGACAACCCAGTGAAACAAAGAATTGTAAGCACATGGAACAAATCAAATGGTTGCTTGCATGCTTTTCTTGTGGCTTGTTTCTGGAAATGTTAGGATCTACAATGTGTCTTCACACACTAAATTTTCCCTGGAGAGTATTAGGGAATGTAATAATTGATACATATCTTAAAATTTCTACCGAGAAATGATTACAGAGAATTGGCTTTTCATTGTTTGAAATAACAAAACAGCAAGATCTTTGCTTCAAGGAGTTTCTGTTTTGTTAGTCTACAAAGCAGACAAAAATTGGTGACCTCGTGGAGATTTCATTTCCATTTCTGTTTCAATTATGATTCAGGTGGAAGAAAATTATGCCAAATTATGTGGATAATTGCCTCTGGCTGTTGTTTCATTGCTTCTATGGACCTGATCATTCTTAAACACCCATTGGGACCTCATATAAACATTCCTCTTAAAAAGGGGGATTAAATTTGGAGAATTGAATATACAGAGAATGTTTTAAATTATGTTTTGGTCTCTCTTTTGGTTCTCAGTGGACCATACTGAAGAAATAGAATTTCTGCTTTGGTGAAATGTCAACGAGCCTGTATGTTCCAGAATGATATGAGAATTAGAAGCTTGTTGACAATAATTGTGCTTCAAAAGCTGTGAATTATTTAGTGAATCAAAGATATGCATTGGTTTATTAACTCAGCCAGACTGCACAGGTGTGAGCCACACCCCAAGAGACCATCCTCGTGCACATGTTGGGCCCCTCCAGCCCTGAGATTAGTGAGAGCTCACCAGGAAATTCCATAATTGTCTTCGTTTTAGAAACACCTTAATTTTTTTCAAAGAGAAAATTGGCCACCTGCATATTTTGTATCTAGTCACCAATTAGATTTTATGCTATTCATGCTTCTAGGTGCTGTTTGAAATATTATTTGAAGTTTTTCTTTCTATGGAGGCTTCTCATCAGGGGACAGCACACCTTGGCTGAGAGGGAATTTGTAGGCCCAGTTATTAGTGACAGTATATTTAAGGTTCTTGCTTTGTTAGTTACAACCTGTGGGATTCCTTGGGTTTTATATTTGAGGCATTGACATTTTGGATGAAAACTAACCAGTATCATAGATACCCATCTCTTTTTTTCTTGCCATGAATAGCTAATAGAGTTTAAAGAAAGATTTCTTTTGGCTCACAGTTTGTTGTTGCTGTTGTTCTTATTGTGGTGGTGGCATTACATGCCTGAAGTGCCTGCTGACTTCATGATTATGTGATTAGTATGGTGGCGTGGTGGCATTACATGCCTGAAGTGTCTGCTGACTTCGTGATTATGTGATTAGTATGGTCAAGAGACTGAGGGAGATCTGGGGAGATCGCTCACTCAATAAATTGTTGGCCATACAAACTTGAGGACCTGGTGTTCAACTCCCTGTACCCATATCTTAACAAGACAAAGTGTGACAGTTTGTGGACCATAATCTCATCCTGAAACAAACTTGACACTTGGAGCTTTACAGAGTGCCAAGCTACAGTCAAGTAGAGTTGACAAGCTAGATGTTCAGTGAGGGACCATGGCTCCAAAACGATGAAGCAGGATTGAGGAATACCTCCAACAGTGAGCCCTAAGATCCATCAGCTTCTTGCACAAGTTGCACACACAAGGACATATACATACAAAGTACAGAGATACAGCAATGGCCCTGGGTCAAGGTGTATCTTCACACCTTCCTTCCTCCAGTGAAGGAGTAACATTATCCTATTCAGAGTTTACTGATGATTAATCCACTGGTGAATAAGTCTCCTTATAATCTACTAAACCCTCCATGATTTGACCTAATCCTAAGATCCTAACCATAAACATATGAGCCTTTGGAGGGCTACTACATATCTCAACACGGTGGCTGTGTTGTAGTCTCTCAGGTTTTTAGAATAAATTCAAACCTGCTATCAGTGATATCCAACTTCCATGATAACGGAAGCATCACCGCATCACATATCCTTTACACACATCATCATCACTGGCACCCCAGAGAAAAAATGTACACTTTGACTCAGTAGGTCTCATGAGGCAGCCACACATCTGTCTTTCCTTACAGATGCTGGAGATGCTGATCCTTAGAGCACCCTGATGATTATTGCAAAACAACCTGATGGACTGGCCATTAATCACTGCTCAGGGCAGCTTTGCTGCTCTCCTTCTGCTGTTGCATGCCCAGTAATTTTAATTAAGGTTTAAAGGAGCGACTTAAATTTTTAGAGTTGTAATTGAATGTATTTTCTGAAGAGAAGTCACCCTACACAGTGCTGTGCGTTGCCGTTGCTCACAATTTAGGAATAAGAGTCTCTCCATGATGACACACATTCATAGATGTCCAGGCTCAGGCACACATTCTGGAGTCTCCTTCCCTGATTCATCTTTTTTTTTTATATTCTATATCTTTTTTTAATTTACATTTCAAATGATTTCCCCTTTTCTGGCTCCCCACTCCCCGAAAGTCCCATAAGCCCTCTTCCCTCCCCCTGTTCCCCCATCCACCCCTTCCCACTTCCCTGTTCTGGTATTGCCCTATACTGCTGCACTGAGTCTTTCCAGAACCAGGGGCCACTCCTCAGTTCTTCTTGGACATCATTTGATGTGTGGATTATGTTTTGGGTATTCCAATTTTCTAGGCTAATATCTACCTATTAGTGAGTGCATACCATGATTGATATTTTGAGACTGGGTTGCCTCACTTAGTATGATGTTCTCCAGCTCCATCCATTTGCCTAAGAATTTCATGAATTCATTGTTTCTAATGGCTGAATAGTACTCCATTGTGTATATATGCCACATTTTGTGTATCCATTCCTCCGTTGAGGGATGCCTGGTTCTTTCCAGCTTCTGGCTATTATAAATAGGGCTGCTATGAACATAGTGCAGAACATATCCTTATTACATGGTGGGGAATCCTCTGGGTATATGCCCAGGAGTGGTATAGCAGGATCCTCTGGAAGTGAAGTGCCCAGTTTTCTGAGAAACTGCCAGACTCATTTCCAGAGTGGTTGTACCAATTTGCAAGCCCACCAGCAGTGGAGGAGTGTTCCTCTTTCTCCACATCTTCGCCAACACCTGCTGTCTCCTGAGTTTTTAATCTTAGCCATTATGACTGGTGTACAGTGAAATCTCAGGGTTGTTTTGATTTGCATTTCTCTAATGGCTAATGGTGTTGATCATTTTTTAAGATGCTTCTCAGCCATCTGAAGTCCGGGTGAAAATTCTTTGTTTAGCTCTGTACCCCATTTTTTAATAGGGTTATTTGGTTTTCTGGGGTCTAAGTAGAAATTCTGGGGGAATCAGTATCCCTGACCTCAAGCAATACTACAGAGAAATAATGTTAAAAAGTGCATGGTATTGGTACAGTGACAGGCAGGCAGATCAATGGAATAGGATTGAAGATCCAGAAATGAACCCACACACCTATGGCCACTTGATCCTCAACAAAGAAGCTGAAAACATCCAGTGGAAAAAAGATAGCTTTTTCAACAAATGGTGCTGGTTTAACTGGAGGTCAGCATGCAGAAGAATGCAAATTGGTCCATCCTTATCTCCTTGTACTAAGCTCAACTCCAAATGGATCAAGGACCTCCACATAAAGCCAGACACTCTGAAGCTAATAGAAAAGAAACTGGGGAAGACTCTTGAGGACATCAGTACAGGGGGAAGTTTTATAGTTGGTGTAAATTAGTAGAGAATTTATATGCAGAATATATATTCTTATATATTGCATATATAAGTAGAATATATATACAAGTACCTGACAATCACTGTATTCACAATTTCAAAGTCTAAGAAGCATGGTTTAGGTCATTCAGTTTCTATGGTTTCAATATCTTCAACTTCATAATATAATGATGCTCTGGCTCAAAGGATTATTATGGAGGTGAAATGAACAGTACATTTTAGTTGTTCTTAGAGTACAGTAGTGCTGAATAAGATGATCTCTAGTTCCAGGGCATACTCCTGCAGGAACTAGACATGACTTCAGCTCTCAACAATTTTGAGAAGAGATAGATTTTCATCAGTTGGCTGATGAGGGAAATAAGACTCAGTCCCTTACCAGAGTAAAATTCAAAGTAAACTGAGTTAAACAATTTCTCACAAAGAGGGAATGGCTGGGCTGTAGTTCAAATCCAGGCAGTTAGACTTTGTCTCTCAAAGGAGGATAGGTTTTCCCTATCATGTCCCATCAGATATGGTATTACTCCTTCTCAGTAGCAGAAGTAGACACTTCTGCTTGTCCATCAAGATTCCTTTGGCCTCTGATAATATCAATGTTGGATAGCATGATTTAAACACTTGTTTGATTGTAAAATTGAGTGTATCTTCTGTCTAGCATGACTTACTACATTAATTTTATTTAACTTACTGCTTATAATACAATGACTCATTCTCCTTGTTACGATTTGATTGCATTCAAAAGCTAGGCTGATCCCTGTACTGCTTGGTATACTCCACATACATATACATGTGATGTTCCTCAAATTAAACACTTGCTAAAAGCTGTCACATTACTTCCATATGTAATGGACATGGAATGGTGCAGATGTTGACAGAAGTAAGTCCATTTGGACATATGTGATGATTAGGGTAAATCAAGAGAATGAAGTTCCAAGGTTTCTGGAAAGGATAAACCCAGACCACATTTGTGAGATAGGTACAATATCAGATGAATAACTAGGCCTCCTGGGCTTGGATCTCTGCTCCTTACAATGTTCTTTGTATGAAAAAATGCTTATTTGCTGCTAGGGTATCACTTTAATTACTCCTGACACTGGGCTGCCGGGGCTCTACCAAAGTTTTCAGATGCAAATAAGATGAGTGGGGGACTAACTTCTTGAGTTCTTTGCATATATTGGATATTAGCCCTCTGTCAGATGTAGGGTTGGTGAAGATTTTTTTTTTTCACAATTTGTTGGTTGCCGATTTGAGATAGCCCATATGAAACCTTTAACAATGCAATAATAAACGGGGCCTTATGAAAATTAGGTCCCCACTACATCTATGTAGTAAGTTGATCACTATTTAGAAAAAAGTAAAGAGAAGAAACCAAGGATCAGAAAGAGACACAGTTAGGTGTTTGTATAGTCACTCAATCATTCATTCCATCATTTTCCTATGCCTTCTACCCACCATAATGCATATAAAAATTCAGTTAGAAAGAAACCATTCTGGCCTCCTTACAACAGATACAATTTTATATCCACATACACACATTCCTTACAATATATACAACAATATGAAATGTAGCTGTATGGAATCTAATTATACAAGGCTTAAGGGAATTCTTTCTTATTACTTGATAACCTTGGCACAGGGATAAGACATATATTAGAAATTCAAGCTGGGACATGATTCCCATTTTTTAGAAGTTACTTGTTGTGACTCACTTAGTGGGTATGTGATGGCCAAGACTTTTTTTTCCCTTTCATGTCTGATTTATTTCACTTAACATAGTATTTTAACTTTTGTTTTTGCATTTCAAATACATTAAAATGGTGTTTAATGTCATATATTAATACAATGCTGTAATTTGTACAGTCCATAAACTTTTGGGCTAATACAATACCAAGGAAATTGGTAAATGATAGATAAGTTATTTTTTTATTTCATTCGATCTATTTTTTATTTACATTTCAAATGATTTCCCCTTTTCTGGTCCCCCACTCCCCCAGAGTCACATCAGCCCCCTTCCCTCACCCTATTCTCCCACCCACCCCTTCCCACTTCCCTGTTCTGGTTTTGCCTTATACTGCTACACTGTCTTTCCAGAACCAGAGATGGCCAAGACTTTTATGAGAGAAATATTCCTATCAGTCCCAGCTTTGATAACTGCCTTTTGATGATATTTAGAGGTCTATAATGGCAGGTCTCAAATCGTCTCTTACTTCCTTAAGCCATCATTGTATTGAGCCACATAACCAGAAAATCATAGTGTGGTGATCTTTCTCTACACTAATCCTCCTAGAGCACTTAATGGCTTGTCTGTTCATCATGGAGATAATAAACCTAGCATTGAAGCAATGGCTGTCTTGGTGACTTTGCATAAATCATTATTTGTAAAACTGAAGGAAAACCTATAGATAGAAGCCAAAGACTGCAATTTCTCTGCTTTTGAGAATGAGCTGTGATAATTGCTGTGACTGCATTTGGAATGCTCTGAACAAATGGATGCAGAGAAAAAAGTAAATATTATCTCTCAAAGTGATCGATATAACAACTTCCAGCACAGGAAGGGCAATTATTAAATATCCTGGCAAGGTCTGCCTGAAATAAACAGGATTGCAATGAGCTGCTCACTGGGGATGAAAATGGAAAGCAGGTAAAGACCCAAAATTCATGGAAAATATCTGTCCACAGACAGGGATCTGTGTGACACATTTTTAAAAAGTTGCCATGATAAAAATTTATCGCTACATTTTCTGTACATTCCTCTGTTGAAGGACATCCGGGTTCTTTCCAGCTTCTAGCTATTATAAATAAAGCTGCTATGAACATAGTGGAACATGTGTCCTTGTTATATGTTGGAGAATCTTTTGGGTCTATGCCCAGCAGTGGTATACCTGTGTCCTCAGGTATTCCTGTGTCTAATTTTCTGAGGACCCACAAGACTGTTTTCCAGAGTGGTTGTACCAGCCTAAAAATCCACCAGAAGTGGAGGAGTGTTCTGCTATCGCTACATCTTTGCCAGCATCTACTGTCAACTGAGTTTTTTATTTTAGCCATTCTGACCATTGTGAGGTAGAATCTCATGATTGTTTTGATTTGCATTTCCCTCATAACTAAGGATGTTGAACATTTCTTTAGGTGCTTCTTGACCATTTTATATTCCTAATTTGAAAAATTCTTTGTTTAGCTCTGTACCCCATTTTTAATAGGGTTATTTGATTCTCTGGAATCTAACTTCTTGAGTACTTTGTATATATTGGGTATTAACCCTCTATTGGATTAGGATTGGTAAAGATCTTTCCCTAATCCATTGGTTGCTATTCTGTCCTATTGAAAATGTCTTTTGTTTACAGACATTTTGTGGATTCTTGATCTTAGAGCATAAGCCATTGATGTTCTGTTCAGGAATTGTTCCCCTGTGCCATGTGTTCAAGTCTCTTCCCCAATTTCTCCTCTATAACCTTCAGTGTATCTAATTTTATGTGGAGGTCCTTGATACACTTGGACTTGAGCTTTGTCCAAGCAGATAAGAATGAGTTGCATTTTTCTACATGCTAACTATCAGTTGATCCAGCACCATTTGTTAAAAAATATTGTCTTTTTTCCACTGGATGATTTATAGCTCCTTTGTGAAATATCCAGTGAACATAGATGTGTGCTCATTTTTGGATCATCAATTCTATTCCATTGATCTTACTGCCTGTCTATGTACCAATACATACAGTTTTTTTCTTTTTTATCACTATTGCTCTGTAATACAGCTTGATGTCAGGGATGGTGATTTTCCCCCAGAAGTTCTTTTACTGTTGCTAATAGTTTTCCCTATCCTGAATTTTTTGTTATTTCAAATGTATTTGCATATTGTTCTTTATAACTCTATGAAGAGTTGATTTGGAATTTTGATGGGAATTGCATTGAATCCATAGGTTGTTTTAGGCAAGATAACCATTTTTACTATGTTAATCCTGCCAATCCATGAGCATGGGAGATCTTTCTGTCTTCTGAAATGTTCTTTGATTTCTTTTTTCAGAGACTTGAAGCTCTTGCCATACAGATCTTTCACTGGCTTGGTTAGAGTCACACCAGGATATGTAATATTATTTGTGATTATAGTGATTTCCCTAATTTCTTTCTCAGCCTGTTTATTCTTTGAGTGTAGGAAAGCTACTGGTTTGTTTGAGGTAATTTTATACCCAGCTACTTTGCTGAAGTTGTTTTCCAGGTTTAGGATCTCTCTGGTGGAATTTATTGGGTCACTTAATTATACTATTATATCATCTGCAAATAGCGATATTTTGACTTCTTCTTTTCCAATTTGTAACCCTTTGACCTCCTTTTGTTGTCTAATTGCTCTAGCTAGAACTTCAAGTACTATATTGAATAGATAGCGAGAGAGTGGGCAGCCTTGTCTAGTCCCTGATTTTAGTGGGATTGCTTCAATTTCTCTCCATTTAATTTGAAGTTGGTTAATGGTTTGCTGCTTTCACTCACAATGAAGTATCACTTCATTCATTAAAAACAATGAATTCATGAAATTCTTAGGCAAATGGAGGCACTAGAAAATAACATCTTGAGTGAAGTAACTCAATCACAAATGAACACACATGGTATGTATTCACTGATAAGTGGATATGTGCCCAAATGCTCAGAATACCCAAAATACAATTCACAAACAACATGAAGCTCAAAAAGAAGGAAGACCAAAGTGTGGGTACTTTGGTCCTTCTTAGAAAAGGAAACAAAATACTCACAGGAACAAATATGGAGACAAAGTGTAGAGCAGAGACTGAAGGAAAGGCCATCAAGAGACAGTCCTACAGGGGGATTAATCCAATATACAGTCACCAAACCTTGACACTATTGTTCATGCTAAGAACTGCTTGCTGAAAGGAGCCCAATATGGCTGTCTCCTGAGAGGCAGTGCCAGAGCCTTATAAAAAGAGGTGACTGCTCACAGCCAACCATTTGTCCCCAGTGGAGAAGCTAAAGAAAAGACTGAAGGACCAGAAGAGGTTTGCAACCTCTGAGGAAGAACAACAATATCAACCAGCCAGACCTCCGGAGCTTCCAGGAACTAAGTCACCAACCAAGGAGTACACATGGCTCCAGCTACATATATAGCAGAGGATGGCCTTGTCAAGCATCAGTGGGAGGAGAGGTCTTTGGTCCAATGAAGGTCTGATAGATGCTCCAATGTAGGGGAATAGAAGGCAGGGAGCCAGGAGTGGGCAGGAGGGTAGAGGAACACCCTCATAGAAGCAGGGGGAGGGATAGAGGTTTTGTTCAAGTGGGGAAATTGGGAAAGGGGATAACATTTGAAATGTAAATAAAAAAGTTTCATGAATTGTTTTTAATAGCTGTGTTGTATTCCATTGTGTAAATATACTTCATTTTCTGTATCCATTCCTCCATTGAGGGACATCTGGGTTCTTTCAAGCTTCTTGCTATTGTAAATAGGACTGCTAGGAACATAGTGGAACATGTGTCCTCATTACATTGCTGGGGAATCCTCTGGGTATGTGCCCAGGATTGGTATAACAGGGTCCTCCAGGAGTATCATGCCCAGTTTTCTGAGGAACCACCAGACTGATTTCCAGAGTGGTTTTACCAACATGCAATCCCACCAGCAGTAGAGGAGTGTTCCTCTTTCTCCACAACCTCACCAGTACCTGCTTTCTCCTCCGTTTTTGATCTTAGCCATTCTGAATGCTATGAGGTGAAATCTCAGGTTGTTTTGATTTGCATTTCCCTCATGACTAAGGATGTTAAACTTTTTTTAGGTGCTTCTCAGCCATTCAATATTCCTCAGATGAATATTCTTTGTTTAGCTCTGTACCTCATTTTTTAATAGGGTTATTTGGTTCCCTGGGGTCTAATTTCTTGAGCTCTTTGCATATATTTGATATTAGCCCTCTGTCAGATGTAGGGTTGGTAAAGATCTTTTCCAAATTTGTTGGTTGCCATTTTGTCCTATTGACAGTGTCCTTTGCCTTACAGAAACTTTGTAATTTTATGAGGTTCCATTTGTCAATTCTTGATCTTAGAGCATAAGCTATTGGTGTTCTGTTCAGAAAATTTTTCCCTCTGCCCGTGTGCTCAAGGCTCTTCCTCAATTCTTATGCAAATGGGTGGAACTGAAAATATCACCCTAAGTGAGGTAACCCAATCACAAAAGGACACACATGATATGCACTCACTGATAAGTAGATATTAACTCAGAAGCTCAGAATACCCAAGACTCAATTCACATATCAAATGATGCCCAAGAAGAAGGAAGGAGAGGTCCCTGGTCCTGGAAAGGCTCAATGCAGCAGTGTAGGGGAATAACAGGAGAGGGAAGCAGGAGGGGGTTGATTGAGGAACAGGGGGAGGGGAGAGGACTTATGGGACTTTCAGGGAGGGAGGAACCAGGATAGGGGAAATCATTTGAAATGTAAATAAAGAATATATCTAAGGGGAAAAAGAAAAAAAGAAATGTAAATAAAAAAAGTGATTATTAATATAGTGTGAATTGCATTTGTGAACATTGTCATTTTTAGCAATTTTAAAATATTGTTTCAATTGCCATATTTTTCTCAGGGCAGAAAATCTGTTGGTTTTCTTCTGGAATTTGTACATTCAGCTTTTTCTCCTTTTCCACATAGAATTGCTATTCACTCAATCAATTTCTGAGCATCTTTCTAGATTAAAGAAAACACAAACATTTTATGGACACAAGGACAGGTGGAATTTCTCCCCAAAGGCAGATTCACAAGAAAACAGGCAAAGAGAAGGAGAGGCAGGAGTTGCAGGCATGACTCTATATTTAGTGTAGCTGCCCAATTGCTGCTCACCTTATCCTGATTTCTTTTCAACTCTTGTCTCTGGGGCTGATTTCATTGTTCAGAGAGCAGACAGACCTTCAGCTTGATAGCCCAGGTAGCAGAAAATACTCTACTCTCAGATTAATCAAGAGGAAGGCAGGTTAGTAGCTGCTAACTCCCTAACAGGAGGGAGGAGTGCTGCAGAGCTGGGAGCTGCTGGAATACTGATGGGCTAGGAAATGGCTCAGTCCAGGCAGAATAGAATCTTCCTTTTGATTCCACCTTGTCTCCTCTTTAGACTCACCCTTTCTTCTTTCTGTTTCATATCTCGCTCCCTACTTTGCTTCTTTCCTCTCTCTTTCTTTCCCATCATGCTTTTTTAAAACCCTATTCCCCCCTCTTATTAGGTATGTGCAGTGGCCACACTGTATCTTAGACTAGACCGCTACTCTTTTGGCCTATTTTCAACACAGTAGTAGATGCCTTTTTATAGCTCCATTTTTTTTTATGCATTCCGTTTGCTCACCATTTCGTCCTGGTTTCCTCTTTCATTCAAGGCACATCTGAAATCCTCAGGAATATCTAGGACACCTTGCCTTATAGAACACCCTGGTTACTTACTTTGCCCTTCTTGCTCTTCCCCAGATATGACAAGGCCCCTCCTTAATACCTCCATGCCTGGCCCTTATGTCTTCCCTTGAGTCTACCTAAAACTCACCTGTTCAATTACTACACTCTACCCTTCTTGAAATGTAAATCAATCTTCCCTTTGTTCCTTTACTTTAGGATTTTATTTGGTTTTGCCCTATTATTTTTATTATATTGTTCTATTTACTTTTAAATTATATGTATTGTTCTTTTATTTTTATTGCTCTTTCTAATATATTTTATGTAATTTATTCATATGTCTGCTGTTTATGGTTCATTGTCTACTTGACAGTAAACGCCATTAGAATGGGATTTTTTATGTCTTTATTCAATGAGCCTAGAACAGAGCTTGTGGAAAGCAGGTGAGCAAGAATGAGTCACTGAGTAGGTGCATGGAGGTTCAGCATCAAACGCTGGCTTATGTGGCAGGAGACTTACAAGAGGTTGGGTGGAACAGTAGAGAGGAGCCAGATGTTGGCAGAGGTGCTGCTCACTTATTTGGTGGACAACAAGATTCACTCAAGGACTTTTATGGATTTTCAAATACAATGATGTCCAAAGAATAATAAGGGAGTAGAAGGTCTTTGAAACCATAGAAAGATACTGTAGGTAAGCTATTGGTAGGTATATCAATACAAGCAATGGATGCAGAAAGAAATTATACTGTACTTCAGAAATATTTAAAAAATGGTACCCATGTGAATGAGTATGTACTAGCAAATGAGATGCAAAACTTCTGACATTTTGAGATGGAGGCAGCAGTTGGGATATAATACTATTTTACATGATGAGAAATTTAGCAATGAGCCGGCTTGATGACATTTTACTTTTAAATAAAGAAATGTTGTCTTTATGATATATTATACAACTCCCAAGACAAGCCATGAGGTAATTAAAAATAAATTATGTGGGTAGAACTGAGGATGGAGATGTATGCGTTAAGTTCTAGAGATTTAGGCAGAGATGGGTTAAGTGACAATTAGACCACAACTATTCTATTGCCCAGATACCTCAGCAAGAATGTGAATGTGCAGACACAGAGGAAGGAGACAATGCTGATGACCTCGGGAAAGCTGCTATTTCAACATTAGGTGGAAAAGTATTGTGTCTGAGTGGGAGGCTGAATCATAGTTAACTTAAAAGAATGGCAGAGGGCTGTCACTGTAAGGAATGCAAGGACAGAAAGGATAGCCTCTATCATAATGCAAGTGTGGAAAGCCAAGCCCAGAGAGCCCAGAGACTGTTCTATTTACTAAGGACTTAGTACAATGCAGAAGCCTAAGAATGGTGATCAAGTTAAAGGATGTTGAAAAGTCTAAATGATGTGACGGAGGAAGGCGGCTGTTAGGGGAGCATCTTCAAGAAGTCAGTGGAGAGATGAAGCACAGAAATAACACCATGGATAAAATGTACCTGACTTGAAAGAGTAATTTCTACATAAGGGATACTTTTGAAGAGCAGAGATTCGGTATAGAGGAAGAGTTTAAAGTGCAGAAGAGTGTAGGACTTGACCTGCGACTGATGGAATGATAATGATTTGGATGTAGAATTTATATAAAAACATTGGCCCCCAAAGAAGAAAATTAGTAATTGTTTTCTGGAGTTGAGATTCTGTTCCAGTTTGTAAATATTTAAGCAACTTCACGGACTTTATGAATCAGTAACTTACCCTATCTTGTCTTATGAATTTAGAATAAAAAAGTAACACATCGAAGCAAAAAGAGAGCTGAGCACACTTGCTGATGGTCCAGCCTGGTATCGAGACTAGCCAACGAAGCATCTTCAGACCATTCACACTGAGTGGCTCCTGTAGGAGGGCCAAGAGGACCTACAGAGAGGGCAGGGGACCTTCCTTTACACAGATTGACCTCAAACAGAGAATGATGTGTGGGAGAGAGAGGGGCAAAGAGGTAAGAGGTATGAAAAGCACCTTTAGTGGTCAATGTAAAGCATACAGAATGATAATCAAGAATTATTTAAAGAAACTGAAGTTCAGTTGAGGGCAGGGAACATTTGCATTGGTGAAGTTTCCTCCAGAAGGATCTTGCTGGTATTTATAGATGTTCTAATTTATACTCATTAGAGACTTCCAGGAGAGGGGAAGTGTGGTGAAAGAACGCTGAAATAATAACATACCATGAACCCTAGAGGTTTATTTTAGTTATCTCGTCGCTATATAACTGACAACCCATAAGCATAATAATGTTGGACAGCAGTGACTTGTTCTTCATGGACAACAGTTCAGACTGGTCTCAGCTGGCCAGCTCTTCTGCTCCAAATGGTGTCATCGGGCTTACTCACTTGTCTTCACTCAGCTAAAACAGGCTGAAGGTCTAGGGCAAATTCATTCACTTGCGTAGACCTGATCTCCATGTCACTTGCTTCTAGTCCTCCTCCCCTCCTCCCTTTACTCCCCCTCCTCCCTTCTTCCTCTTCTTTTCTTTCTATGCATTGCGATTTATCATTTAATATTAGCCCTTGCTCCTTCATAATCTGTAGACTGACTTCTTTAGAGAACCAGGAAAGGAAGCTGCCAGGAGTGCTCAATGTGACACCCCAAATTGGCACAGTGTCAATTAGACTAAGAGAGAATAATTAAAATAGCTCCACCTCCTGATGAGAGGATCAGCTTTTGGGGTAAATAGTGGCAGCAACCATTAGAGTCTTTGTACCACAATAGGGTAAGTAGAAGAAATGAAAGACAGCCAGGTCCCACCATACAAGACCTTGAAATTTTATTTGCCCATAAAGGAGGCAGAAAGTAGGAGATTAACTTGAGACTACAACTCTCTTCCTCCTGGAAGGAGGTGTAGCATTTTCACTAATATATAGCTACCACACATTTTTAAACAAAAATGAAGACATAGAATGATAATAAAGGAAAAAAATCTGACATAAAATTTCATTTTGCTATTCAGTATTGGCTAACTCTGAGGATTTAAAGTTTGGATGTGAAAAGTTTACACCATATTTAGTCTTCAGTTAGCCTTTCATAGGTGGTGCAATTAGGATTTGCCTAAAGAATGTGTGAGAATCCCAATATTAAGTTTGCTGCTCAGCACATGTGGAAATGTAGAAGACTCTGTTCTCTTGATGTCACATTAAGCATAGTCACTGTCTAGGGTTTGCCATCCTTGGCCTCAACTCTTTTCTGAAATGACTGTCTTTAAGCTTTCCATACCACAGTAGTCTCTCCTACCTTTGAGACTGCATCTAACTTCTCTGCCTTTCCCTTTGGGGACTTTGGGATGAATGTGAGTTCTCATCTCCATTCTTGTTTTATTTTTTTCATTACCTTTTATGATGTAAACATTTTCAAAATTTCTAACTCTACCTTCACTGTTTGGGGGCTACAGAAAATTTAGATAGTTTCACGACTTACCCTGTCTACCTCTCTTAGGCTATTCCAAAATGCTGGCTCTATCAAAGATGCATTTAAGGAGTATGTGGTAAGGTGGTAAGATTTGTATCCAACATCTATCCTCTGTGGAAAACTTAAGTAGACCCATACTGTGTTTTTCTAACATTTCTAACATTGAATGGTACAAGGATATAGGATAACTAGTATTCTTATCTGGAAGAACCATGGATGCTTCAGATTTTTCTGTCAACTTTCTTCACATTGAGAAATGTCTTTCAGTATCCTTACTTTAGAGTGTCTGCTATTCACAGTGAATTTATGTTTGTGATGATAAAACTCTAAGAAGTCTTGTCACAAACTGCTCTTGGTTTGAGTCGGTTGCCTGCTTGAATGGAGGCAAAGATATGGACAAGACAGAAAAAACCTAATTAATAATGTAAAAGTCCCTCTGCCATAAATTCCCATCACTTCCAATCAAAGATAATGTGTCTGTCTGTGTGTCACTATGTCCCAAAGGAACTATGGATTGTTCTGTTAAACAGTCTCATCTAAGAGAATATGACCATTCATAAGCAAGGAGAGGTCTGAGTCGCGCTGTACTCATTCCATGCAGCTGTGCAATGATATCAATTATAAAAATGCTGAGTTTTAATCATCACTTTACATTTTAGTAAACCTCTTTCTCTCCACAGTTTCTTTTAGTCTGAATTGGAAGACAGTTAGATGTTGCCAATGAAAGGAGTTCGCTTTCCTTCTTTCCCCTTTAATACTGGAATGCCATTTAAAAATGTCACAGGTTGAGAGTTACTTGTCCTTTGTCAGTGGATGGGGATCTCACCACTTTATCATTCCAACCCTTCTCAATGTTCAGATCTGATTGTACAAAAGAAGATTTCTTTGAAATGGAGCCCAATAGCTATTCCACCCTAAAATTCCATGCATTGACCCCAGGGTCCACGTGCTTAGAGAAAAAGAGAACAGCCTTTGAAGTGATATACAAAGGGATCAAAATAGCAACAGATCCAATTACTGTTTATGATTTCAGGTACATGGCATCATCTCTGTCAGTATTGTTGATAGATTTGTAAAAATGCTGATAATCAGGCTTTCTGTATGGTTTGCTCAGAGTCACAAAAGAAACTACCAACCATGTGCATTCAGGATAGTAATAAACTTACTCCTTCCCAGCATAAGTCACTTTCTGGTAAATATAATCCATTGCTTCCCAGGGTGCTATATCAGCTTTCCACAAGGAATCTAGCCAATAGCTCCTGTGAGTGTATCTACTTCATGAAATTTTCTCTCCTCTTGTGTACAGCTTCCAGTGTATAGTAATGTATGCATAGCCAACGTCACACCATGTCCCTGTGGAGTAATCATCTTCATTGTCTTTTTCATGATTCATTTCCATTTCTGTGTTCCATTATGTTCTAGACTGGGGATGTTGCTGAACACAATATTTTTCTCTACAATATGCTCCATCTGTTACACATGATATCCCCATGCATATACTACTACCTTTCTCAGCTATGCCAGAAGCTGGGAATATTTATTTTTACCTAGCACCCAGATACCATATTTAAGTTATAGGATAATAGGGAACACAATTGCAAAGCTATGATTATACCCATGCTCATGGGATGCATCTCAAATCTGTTTGGTTCTCTCATCTCTGCTGCTACCCTGGCTTAATAAGCATTATCCCTCTGTGAAATTATTTCAAAAGCTTTAAGAATGGATAATGTCAACCCAACTAAACAACCCATAAAATTGTATTATAACTCAGTCTCTAAGAAAACTTAGATTTGTGTTGCTGTAATGCATCTAGGCATGTAACTACTTGATTACTTCTCTCATTTATTATTATTACTATTAATTAATTAATTAACTAGTGTAGCAAGTTTCATGCTACCCAGAAACTCAGTTACATGCAGGTACAAAAAAGCCTTTTTTTATTTTCAACAGCTAGGAAATAAAGTGAATTAATATAATAAATTTATTCAAGACTGAAATTTGCAAAAGACTGTTCCCATATCTAGAGGTACTCCTGATTCATGCTCTCTCTCTTTTTGTTCTGGATGCTTTGAAAAGCCATAGGAAAGTTCCTTCAAACCCAGCAGTTAATTGTCACAGTGAGGCCCATTTGATGACTCCATATTTATTTTAAGAGGAACTGTATTCCGCTGGGCCTGCCAGGATGAGTTAGCTGCGAAATGCATTCCTAAATAGCTAAATGATTCAGCACAAGATCCCTATATGAAATTGACTCTGTAATGCAGCTGCATGTCTCTCTGTTGGAAAGTCTATCTATTTCAGGTCCGTGCTTTATTTTATAATTCAATATTGCATATGAATAGGTAATGGAGGGAAGCTTTCTTGCCTCACAAAACTCATGTTACAACCAATACATCTTTAAAACTTTGCCCAGCTACTTGGAAGCTGCTTTTGATGAGAAGAACTCAGTTGTACAGGGTAAATGTATCTGAACATATTCAGAATTTTACACTGCAGCTTGCAAATAACAATGAGGATGCTCTTGAACCAAAGAAAGCCCCGAGAGGGTGCTTACCTCCTTTACATCAATAAAATACAACAGCTTCTTATCAGAGGCTGACTTTTGCTTACAGCTAGGAATCCAGCTAAACCCAGTTCCCAACCACTTAGAGACTTCAAATAATTCCCAAATTATACCTTCCTTCAAAGGGAATATGCTTTAAATCAAATGTTTAATGTTAAGAAAACAATAACTCATGCAGTTACCTACCTTAGCAGCCTACTTTAATTTAGAAACAGAGTGTAGAATCAGTAAGGATTGTGCTGGCCCTAGCCTTCCCAACTCCCCCTAAAAGTGCTCAAAACAGTCCTCTTTTTAAACAATGAAAGCTTAATCAGCACTAAACCTCACTGAAGCTCAACTGGGGGTTTCACTAAGGAAGTAATATATTGAGAATAAAAAGTGCTGCTGTTCTTCTGAGACAGTGTGGGTCCTGCTGATTCAAGGATGCTATCATTCGTTGCAGGGGCAGAGTTCCAGCTTAGTTCTCAGGCAAGTCTCAGGGAGTTTCACTCTATTTCTGCAAAAGTACCCCATGTCATAATTGTTGTACACCACAACTGGAAATTTTGAATGGAAAGCAAGCTTAGTGTCAACAAATTGTGACTTAGATGGATGGTGCATCTGGCACAAAACACCCAGTGCCATAGATGCTAGGTGTTCCGAGATCTCGGAACATACATTCTCTCATACATTTCTACATTGGTACTATGATGACTCTTGTGTGAACTGATAGAACTCCACCATTGTCTTGCATTCTGGGATGTAGTGAAGAAGCCTCTGAGGAGAGGCTGCTTGAAAATCATGATGCCCTACATCTCATTTTTTAATATTGCAAATCAATAGGAACTGGAGAAGCGATTTAGTTACCTTTAGAATCGGTTTCTCTATGCTAAACCACAGTGATAACCAGTATGTCACTATAATCCTGAGGATGCAGTAGTGGTGCACATAACTTGACAGTAACCAATCGATCTCAAATTTGGGATTAAGACCAACACAATATGAAGACTATCTTGCCTGTTAAAGTACCCAGTTACTCAAGTCTAGTGAACTCAAAGATTTCAGAGGAGAACCTACAACCACTACTTTACTAATTCTTAAGCACGAATTATTGTAGTTCTTACTCCCCATCAAGGAAACGTTTCTTTACAACAGATGGAAGCCATTATAGAAAACTACCACCAATCTAAATGCAGTTGTAGCATTCAGTCCCAGTGGATTCCTCTAGGGAAGAATTCTTGCACCTAAGGCTCAAAGGAAAATTGTGAAAGAGAGTCAGAGGACCAGGGAATTTTCCAGCTGACATTTCAGCCAAGTATTCAGTCAATTAATTCTGCTTCTCTTGTTAATGTCATAAATTACATACCTAGTCTTATCCACATACTACACCAACATGAGCTGAACACAGACAACTACAGAGATAGCAACAGAGCAGGAGAAAGCTCAGGAGACCTCATCCTTACACAAAGAGCTATAGGCAAGCAAGAAATGCTGACAGCAAGGGACAGTCTTCCTAGGAAAGATCACACCCGTTGGTTATCCAAAACCAAACGCAAATAAGGAACATTTTACAGACTTGTCAGCTTATATTTACATCTTTAGGGTTTGGAGGGAAGAACGAAATGGGAAATTAGAAGTAACTATATCACAGTTTTAAGAGATTTAAGAAAATACCTATGAAGAGCTTGTTAATTTCTGACAGGCTTTGTTGCTCAAGAAATCTAGAGTGAGAAGAGAGGCAAGATGCAGAGGAATATGGACACTAAAAATAATCTCAGATATTTTGAAACTTTACAGTTTCATCTAGAATATTACCTCCCTCATGTCAAAACAGAGATAAAAGGAATATCATAGAATCTATCCTAATCTGGGATTTCTTCTGAAATACTTTGACTAAATAACCATCTATTGCATACTTAACTGCCTCTAGTTACAGAACACCCAGAATCAGCAAATTTATCCATTCCGGCATTGAGAGATTCTGACTGTTCTTCCCTAGGTAAAATGCTATTTTCTCATCCCTAAACAATGACTACAAAATGAGTTTATATCCTTTTTTACCCAAATAACCTATACCTAAAAAATGGTCTAGTTCTTGGAACTAGCCTTTATCAGTGTTAGTCCCTGATCTCCCAATTTATCTTCTTTTATCATCCAAACCCCTGTCCTTGGACTGCTTGTACAATTTGTTTTTCTTACATGGAGAAAGTTAACATCCTTTGAGAAGTGGAATTAGATCTGGGCTGCTGTGTGAAAAACATAATATATAGGGAGATGCAATGCTCTCAAAGAGCAAATGTTTCTAACTGTATTCTTACTTTTCAGTTTGGATCCACATCTGCTAGAGGACATGGATTTAGGGTGCCGTGGATATATGACTCTTTGGAAGATTAATGGACATTAGGTTGTTTTTTTTTCCGAGTTCGAGTAAGTAATGCTAGTTCTTAATATGAAGGATAGCCTGAAAATATGAGTTACTCTAATGTGTGCTGATGGTACACACAGTCAGGTAAGTGTCATTTAATCACTCAGCAGAAGCAACAGTGGATTAATCTGTCATCTTCAGCAATGGAGGGAAGTAGATACCCAGAGATGTTGACAGGTGTTTTGAGTGGTAGTCATAGGAACAGGGCTCTCATCCTGGTATTGATGAATTTCTTAGAAAGGTTAAAAGGAGTAGTAAGAAAATGGTGGTTATAGCACTATTAATGATATTCAGTTATGCTTGCAGACAGGAGTATGTTGCCCTCTGAGAGGCTCCGCCCAGCAGCTGACTCAGATACAGACACCCATGGCCCATACAGTGGATGGAGCATAGGGACTCGTATGGAAGAATAGGAGGAAGGATTGCTGGCCCCGAAGGGGATAGGAACTCCACAGAAAGACCAACAGTCAACTATTCTGGACCATTGGACCTCTCAGAGACTGAACCTCCATCCAAAGAACATACACAGGGGCTGGATCTAGGATTCTGGCACATACATAGCAGATGATGTACAGATTGATCTTCAGGTGGGTCCCAAATTAGGAGGGGGCTATCCCCAAAACTGTTGCCTACACGTGGAGTATTTTCTAGCTGGGCTGCTCTGTCTAGTCTCAGCGGGAGAAGAATCGCCTATTTTCACAGAGACTTGAATTGCCAGCGGGTGGGGCTATTCCTAGGCAGGGCCCCTCTTCACTCAGAGGAGAAGCTGGAAAGTATGGGGGAAGGATTGTGAGAGGTAGTAACCAGGAGGTGGGCAGTGAAAGGGATGTAAAGTGAATAAGTAAGATAATAAAATTAAATTTAAAAAGGAAATGGTGGTTAAATTGTTGGGACAATATAAGAAGCTCAGCTTCAGTTTGATCTACACAGTTTGAAAGTGACATTCTATGATATTTTTCTTTCTGTTTTTTCTATCAAAACTCCTTCTCCAGAATGCATTCCCAGTAACTGTTGCTGGGTCTTGGGATTCTCTCTCTCACCCTATCATAAAACCAGTATGTCCATTTCAATGATGTATCTTCACCTCTATCTAATTATCTCCAAGTCAGGTCCTGCTTGTTCCTTTGTAACACCAGAAAGTGTAAGGACATTTTTTTTGCATAATGTACAGTATAGTATATTTTACATACAATATTGTTGCCTGCATGTGTTTACCATAGAGGCAGTTGGTAAGTCGTGTCTTCACCGTGTCATAAGAGTACAATATGTATCTGGGTGGATAAACCACAATAAACTTGGAACTTTGAACTTTCATTTGCTCAGGTTCCTTGAAGGTATATCAACTAGCCCAAACTGGAATTTCTACTGCTCTGAAGAAGAACCAGCTTCATATTTGGGAATGATCAGTATGAAATTCTGAGGTTTCATGTCAGATACACAGGATCTTCATCACTTTCCTTCATGACAATAACCCAGCAGGAAACTATGTAGCCATAATAACTCTTCTGTGGAAAGAATGAAATTAGTGGCTGTCTTACTAAGAGATGTGTACCTGGAGAAGTTGAGGGAGGAAGAGTCAACTAGCTTTTGGAGTATATTTTTTAAAAAAAAACTGCTCTAACCATGATCTATCTCTCTTTGGAAGTTAAAGATCTGGAAGATTAAGATATCTAGATAACAGGGTCCTCCGGAAGTGTCATGTCCAGTTTTCTGAGGAACCGCCAGACTGATTTCCACAGTGGTTGTACCAACTTACAACCCCACCAGCAGTGTAGAAGTGTTCCTCTTTCTCCACATCCTCACCAACACCTGCTATCTCATGAGTTTTTGACCTTAGCCATTCTGACTGGTGTAAGGTGAAATCTCAGGGTTGTTTTGATTTGCATTTCCCTAATGACTAATGATGTTGAGAACTTCTTAAGGTGCCTCTTGGCCATCTGAATTTTTTCAAGTGAAAATTCTTTGTTTAGATCTGTACCCCATCTTTAATAGGGTTATTTGGTTCCCTGGGGTCTAACTTCTTGAGTTCTTTGTATATATTGGATATTAGCCCTCTATCAGATATAGGGTTGGTGAATATCCTTTCTCAATTTGATGGTTGCCATTTTGTCCTTTTAACAGTGTCCTTTTCCTTACAGAAATTTTGTAATTTTATGAGGTCCCATTTGTCAATTCTTGATCTTAGAGCATAAGCTATTGGTGTTCTGTTTAGGAACTGTTCCCCTGTGCCAATGTCCTCAAGGGTCTTCCCCAGTTTCTTTTCTGTTAGTTTCAGTGTGTCTGGTTTTACATGGAGGTCCTTGATCCACTTGGAGTGAAGTTTAGTACATGGAGATAAGAATGGATCAATTCACATTCTTCTGCATGCTGACCTCCAATTGAACCAGCACCATTTTTTGAAAAGGCTATCTTTTTTCCACTGGATGTTTTCCGCTCCTTTGTCGAAGATCAAGTGACCATAGGTGTGTGGATTCATTTCTGGCTCTTCAATTCTATTCCATTGGTCCACTTGTCTGTCACTGTGCCAATACCATGCAGTTTTTAACACTATTGCTCTGTAGTATTGCTTGAAGTCAGGGATACTGATTCCCCCAGAATTTCTCCTGGGCATATACCCAAAGGATTCCCCGGCATGCAATAAAGACACATGCTCCATTATGTTCATAGCAGCCTTATTTATAATAGCCAGAAGCTGGAAAGATGCCCCTCAAAGAAGGAATGGATACAGAAAATGTGGTATATTTATACAATGGAATAATACTCAGCAATTAGAAACAATGAAGTCACAAAATTTTTAGGCAAATGGTTTGATCTGGAAAATATCATCCTAAGTGAGGTAACCCAATCACAAAAGAATACACATGGAATGCAATCTCTGATAAGTGGATATTAATTAGCCCAGAAGCCCTGAATACCCAAGGCACAAATCGCATAACAAATGACTCCCATGAAGAAGTATGGAGAGGGTCTTGATCCTGGAAAGAATTGATCTAGCATTGGAGGGGAATATAAGGACAGAGAAAAAGGAGGGAGGTGATTGGAGAATGGATGGAGAGAAGAAGGTTTATGGGACATATGGGGAGGGGGGATCCGGGAAAGGGGAAATCATTTGGAATGTAAACAAAGAATATAGAAAATAAAAATATTTTTTAAAAAAAGATATCTAGATAATCATCCTGTTGTTAGTTGGGTTTTACACTAAAAGAAGCAATGTCATTGAATAGCAAATGTCCCACAGATTTTAGAACATTGCAGAAGTTAATTTTAGGGGTCACAATGGTTTAGAATTGGTTAACTAGGCTAGTACAGGTACTTGTGACTGGAAAACTATCAACTTGGATGAGGCCAGTATCAGCGGCAATCTTAAAAAGGCTCAAGTATTAACATACTCTACAAAAAAAGTCTGTGGCAGCCACAGACTCAGGAATGCGGTTTGACTTATTTTAGGATGTACTGGTCAACTTTTGCCTGGATCTTGTGCATGGTAAGCCTCTGTCCCACATAGAGGTAATTTAACTAGATAAAAGTCTGCAATGTTGGATACCTGTCATTTCCATGGTTTGAAGGGTTTGGGCAGATCTCATGTCCAAATGGAAGTACAGACTCAATCAACAAATTAATTAAAGATGCTTTGATAGATACCTGACTCTTTCTGTAGGAATCCAAAATAGTGTCTGAGATACCTAAGTTAGCAGCCCTGAGATATGTTAGTTTCTATCCACAGAAGAATTCTTTAAATATGCCAGTCTATATATTTCCCAGGGATAGAACAAATATATGCACTTCAGAAACAAGAATCCGAAGTTCAAAGAGCTTGAAAATGATCACAGGCTTTCACTAGTGTGCCAGCTAAGTATGTCTGTTTTCTACTCTGTATATGTAGTGTTAAGGCATGTACTTTGAATAATTAATGGATACAATTGTGTTTCAGTTTAGCTAAAGTATCCATGCACTTGGCTTAGGAATTGGATAGTCTTTAATGCTGAAAACTTCAGCAGGGATTGGTTTTTCTCTTACAGAAATTGTTACCATTCTTTTTCTTGCAAAGTTTAGATGTTGCTGGGGTCAGGTTGATTTTAGTTTTGAAGATATAATTTCCATTTGGCAAACAAATTTCATTGAACCTTTTCTACCTTGTCAGGCCTTCAATCCACATTAGTTTCTTCTAAAATACCAGCTTTGTGCAGGGGACAAGGGCTGATTTTGGAAAGGGCTGATGAGAAAACCACAAGATGCTTTCAAAAGGATCATGATTCTCTGTTTAGCCTTCCGAGGCTATGGTGCAAGCACAAAGAGGTTCTGCTGGGTAGAAGCCTTTCTACCTTCTACATGGAAAACTCATTTGTCAAAAAGAAGTTTAGGTTAAAAGGCTCATTAGGATTTTGGGCCATGGGAGCTATTAGTCATCTATACATGCAGATCTTCTTAATCGGGGGAATTTATTCTGGTATCAGTGAGATGAAGGAGTATAAGAATATAATACACTATTTTCTTTTATAATTCAGGTAGAGAAGCAACAAAAATAGTACCTTAAATTGTGTCAAAGGCTCTATCCACAAGATCATGTTCACTTTTCTTATTCATAATCTTGCCCCAGATCTATTAGATGAATTCAGGTGCCCCCTTTCTATGATGAGAATGTGTTATTTGATGAACCTCACTTCTTTACA
Source organism: Apodemus sylvaticus (assembly GCF_947179515.1). NCBI lineage: Eukaryota > Metazoa > Chordata > Mammalia > Rodentia > Muridae > Apodemus > Apodemus sylvaticus. The sequence goes on along the minus strand of NC_067482.1, from coordinate 60,034,972 downwards.
GATGAAAGTTGTAAAAGTTTGAGACCCTCCTCTTCCTAAGGTGCCACTGAATATGAAATGAGTATGGGCATCTTCAGTCTGCCATGGCAATAGAGTTGGTTTTTATTTTTATTTACTAAATTTCTCTACCTCTAGAATTAGCTTACACTAACCAAGATGAGGACAGAAGAAGTGGAGGGACAACAGGCTATGAAGAGGGATTACCTATACCAATAAACAGGCTCTAGATTTGTTTTCAGCTTGAGTGGCAAGCCAAAGGTCAGCTACGAACACTCCTATTGTTTCAGTATTCTAATTTCATTTCTATTGCTATGATAAAATACCCTGACCAAAAAAATCAACTTGTCCAGAAAGAGAATTTTTTTTTAATTCAGAATTTCAGGCTACAGTCTATGAGAGCCCAGAAGTCCTTGATACAGATAGTGACATCAGCTCTGTCATCTACAGCAGAGAGAAATTAATACAACTTGCTTTCCACACACTTACACAGCTCAAGACCAAAACCCAGAGAATGGTGCTGGCCACAACGGGCAGGACTTTTTACCTCAATTGAAGCAATCAAGACATATGTCCATGGGGGCAATCTGATTTAGACAATCTTTCATTGAGAAACTCCTTCCATGTGATTCTAAACTAAATGAAGTTGTCAATACAAGCTATCTCCTTGGGTTTTAACATTATCATTGGTGGCAACACCCATTCCAGCTTTGGAGCATAAGCATTGTGCCCCCTCAGTCACAGTCACATGCCCTTCAGACTAGGTCCCTAGGTTTTCACTCTCTGACTAAGGTTTATTGAGTTTACATACTGAAAGTAAATTTAAAAAAAAAAATCACTTCCCACAATTTAGCACATTTGCTATCACACTCTTAAGAAAAAAAAATATTTGTGTATATTCCCATTGCCCATTTTAACTTAAGTTCTAGGAGAGCTCTCTGTATCAATGATTTTTGTTTGTTTGCTTTTGGTGTATACACGTGAATACAAGTATAAATACAAGTAGATGATGGCATTAGTTATTTTCCATCATACTTCTAAATCCACCTGGAGTTCACTGGTTTTCTAGGATGGTTCGCCAGTGATCTCTCCAGTTCTGTCTGTCTCTACTAAGCCTGTGCTGGAATTAGAGGTGCACACTGTAAGATCCAGTTTTTAGGCTTTCACCTAGGTGCTAACCTAGCTCCTTATGCATCAAACACTTCACTGATTGACCCAAATCCACAGCCTCAGCAATATTAATATAAAAATATTGTATTTCTTTGTGTCAGTTTGACCTTTTCAAATGAGGTACCTCTGTCAGCTCTCTAAAATCAATCTGACTTGTGGGAGTCCTGATGCTAGTTCGTGTCTCATTTGCAGCTTCTTGGAGGACTTTGTCTAATGGAAATTTTTAGAATGCCACAGTTTATATTTATAGTGACCATGATATATTTTACCTTCTCACAAACAAACAAACAAACTACTCAACCAACCAACCAACAAACTCTCTGAGTCTTTTGCTGTTATTTGTTATGGGTCTAGATAGTACATAGTCAACATCCACAGCACTGCTATACTGTCCACCTACTTTAACTCTTTCTTAGCACATCCATTGTTTCCTAAGCCACGTGTCCAATTTCTAATGATAATTCCTGTTTTCTGCCCAAATTGGTTAATATATTTCTTCTTTCCCTCTCAGTACAATTACATGCCTTTGCAACCAGGGTCTAAAAAGGAGTCAACACCTGTGCCAAATTTGTAGACAGATTTTAAAATGAAGTTTGCTTGAGCCTAACTACCACCTTTGCTAGGAGTCATCTCAAGTGCAACAAAGGCATATTCTAGAAATTTCTAGAGACTTTTAATTTACTGACAAATACCCATTCCCTGTCTTTTGTTACTTGGTATGGTTCTGTGTATGGAGTCAGTAGCAGAGAACAAAAGAAAAAAAGTCTCTTCAGAGAATATAAGCTTCAAAGAAGTGGTTGCAACATGTGTTAGAAAATGACAAGTACTATGAAGAGCAACACAGAAAGAGAAAGAGGGAAAGAGGATTCCTGGGTGAGAATAGGGCTGAGGAATGCTGGGTAAAAGGGATCAGTGTTGAGTGGTGGTGCCAAAATGGATCTTACTGAAATGCAAATTGATCCAACCTAAGGAAAATTTTATAGGCAAACAAAAGGTTCTTTCTACAGAAGTGTGTTTGCCTATCATGAATTAGTCACATATACCAGTGCCAGGCATAAGGACAATATGATGACCAGACTACGATGTAAATATTATCTTATAGGTCCAGGTCCTAGCTCAGAGATTGACAGAAATGTTTCAGTTTGATCCACATTCCGCCTCTGACTCTCCTGTGAGCAAGTGAAGGAAGACCAAAAGCCAACAACCAAATCCTTTTTTAGCTGTGAGCAGAGCACCTGACGGTTCAATGGTTCTGAAATATTGCAGTTGATCTGGCCTCCCTGAAGACCGATCAGCAAGCTCACATCTTGCTCTGCATGACTGAAGAAAGTCACCAGAGGAATCTCTCCCAGACAAAGTGTGGATCAGGTTGAAGTGAATCTTCCCTTTTATAACTTAGTAAACAGAAACTGTTGGCATAAGTAAGCTTCCTCATCTCAGAATCTATTGTGTTTAAGACTTGGTGGATTGCCCTGTTTCATCAAGCCAGTATATATCTCATCGTGTCTTGCCCATTGTCCATTCTAGGACTTGAGTCTTGCATGTGTGGGATTTCTTTTCTACATACTGTCCTTAGAAATGCTGGAGGGAGCCTCTTGTCTTCCCCTAATCACTTTGCTCCTGAGAAAGGAGCTGGAACTTTCCGAAAACTCACTTCATTTAAGTCATCAGAATGTTTTCACTTTCTGATACAACATCCTCGGAAGATGCTCTACTTGCTTTAAGTCGTGGTATTTAAAATTGAATGAGTGTACGATGTGTGTTCTCAGTAGGACAGAGCAGAGAACATTGCCATCTCATTTATTCAAGATATATTTTTATTAATACATCTTAAAATCACACTAGCTCTTCTGGGGACAATTCCATCTCATTATAGGATCTCATTGAGCCAATTGCCAGCTAAAACAATTGTTATTTTCACCTGGGCGCCTCTAAGCCAGATCTCTCCCTTGCTCTACTTCTCCTGTTGTTTATTGGGGAGGCTCAGTAGTTGCAACACATATTTTCTTATTAAATTTTTCCTTAAAGATTTAATACAATGCTTTAGACTGTCAAAAATCTTTCTATTGTGAGTCCAGCACCCAATAAATTTTCCATTTCCCCCCCAGTTTCATGTGACTACCGTATTAGATGAGGTTGCTTTTGTTATTGTTATCTAAAGTAGTGAATTTAAACTTTATAAAAATAGAAAGCTCCCAGAAGTAAACTGCTACACAGTTCCATAAAGTTTACATTTGATACATGTTTAATTTCATTTTATACTTATTATCATTATATTTATAATTATTCATCATGCGGTTCTTTCGATGAGCTAAATGAGGCAGTTATTTTTATACACAACAATTTTCAAATCACAGTTTAGGTGTGACAACTGGAATCAGATCAATCTGATCATGTAATTTACTTGAATATTTTGGTTTTGTTTCTCAATATTGAGGATGTTGTTACTAAAACAGAAGTAGTGACAACAGTTTGCTTGACTATTTAACTTCATTGTCCTTGCCCTCTCAAGATAGCTGTTTGTGGGATGAGTCAGATACTGGAAAGAATGGTAGTAGAAACTTTTGTATTGAAACCAAAGACCAATACACTTGAAACAACTATGTTAAGTTATTGAACATTTATTTGTTGAGAATCATCTGTAAGACCATCAGGGTTTGAGGTCCTTCGAATAAAGTGGGGTACGGGAACAAAGAGAAATGATTGTTAGAAATCTAAATAAGTGAGACAAGACATAGCACGTGCTCTGATAGAAATGTGTACATATCTATGTACAAATAAACATAGTTCAAAGTGCTTTGTTTATACCTGTATATTCTTGTTACTATCAAACCTGTATCTGAAGAGGGCTGGGGAAACTGCAGATTTGACTCTTCTGCCTTTTATGTGCACTTCCACTAACTTGCAGATGACTCAGGAGCCTACATGTTTACTTTACTTGAGTACAATTCTGTTCTGTGTCTTCTCCCCATTACTTTAGTTTGCATTCCTATTTTTTGCCAGTAAAGTCTAGCCAATACTCTCTCCTCCTCCAAGGAAGTAGACACTATTGAAACCAACACTTGCAGATTACTACCTTTGAGAATCTCTTTGCAATGTAGATCTCCTTTCTCATAGAACTGAACTTGGCAATAATAGTCAGGTCATGAGCATTTGTATAGACTATAGAAGTTTGAACCCTTAGCCTACCCTTAGCTAAGGTAGGTTCAATTGCTAAACTTCATGCTCATGGCTAATATATGTTTTCTACTGGAGTGTCTTTTCCCCATCAATCCTATTATTATATAAGCTTTTCAAATGCTTACTACCTCATTTCTTTGATCTCCTTTGAAACAAAAGTTCTTAAAATCTTTTCTGTATACATGATCTCTATTTCCTTTTATTTAAGTTTTAAAAAAATTCTGGAACATTTTTTATTAAACACAACACAGGAGACAATTTACTGAAATACAAACTGAAACATAAATGTCAATAAATCATTAAAAGGAAACAATCATGAAACCCCATGCTAGGTATTGAAATGTAAAGATTCCATCAAGAGCTTGTTTGCTGAGTGGTTAGTGCCTAGATGGTGGCATGGTTAAGGCATGATGAGCACCTCAGGAGACAGGATGTAGTGAAGAGATGTTAAGTCACTTGAGGACAGGCACTTGAAGGAAACAATAGAATGCTAGCCCTTTCCCCATAGCCCTCTATTTTATAATCATCAGGAAGTAAGGAGATTTGATCTACAACATCTTCCCCACATTTTATTTTGAGTAGACTCAGTAACCACAGAAAGCATGAGCCAAAATAAATACTTTCTCTTTGTTAAGTTCATTTTCTCAGATTATTTGGGGAAAAAAAGCCAGTGAATGGAAATGCGTTTGCTTTAGCTGTACAGATTTTGGGAAGACAATGAGAGGAAACTGTTTTCAGTGCTGATCTCTGGCACCATCTTGAGAGTAGTGAACTAATGCAGTAGGTAGGTGGGAGTCACAGCAATCAGTGCCCTCTGGTGTTAAACAACCCTCATACCAGCCTCTTATGTTGGGACACTTAGATCTATCACAGCTCTAGGGTGACAGAGGAAGTCACCATTCCCCTGACATTAATAGCACTCAGTTTTAGATTTCTTGAGCAGGCCTGTGGATTCAGGATTCTGCAGTGGTGAACACCAGCCTATGTTAGTACTATTAGCCCAGGGTCTGAGAGATTTAGACCCTGAAGACATGACAGATTTTTTTTTTTAATTCTGGCAGTTACTATCTCCCATTGTAGTTGTAGTTGGTTTTTTGCTATGTTTTGTTACCACATTTTAACCTTCCTCAGCTTTAGATCCTGTAGGTTTTCTTCTATTATTTTTTTCTTTCTTTTAGGGCCATTGTCCAATGGTTTTTCTCTATTTAAGTGGCTGCTTTTTCTTTCTTTCTTTCTTTTTTCTTTTTTTTATTCGATATATTTTTTATTTACATTTCAAATGATTTCCCCTTTTCTAGACCCCCACTTCCGATGCTTTTACAGCTCAACTAGCTGATTGGTCTGCTGTCATTAGCTTTGCCCTTCAGTGGCCTCAGCCATCACTGCTCTCTTCAGTTTCCATGGCTTCCCTTTTCTACTGTCTCTGCTAGCCGTCTTCATGCTACAGCCTTTATAGATGCATGAATTTATCCTACAAGCTACACAAATAATTAACAGTGGAGTTTTGGTTATTTCAAAGGGATGTAATGAGAGCTGTGTAGTTTTTGTGCCTATGTCTTCCAGACTCTACTGAAGTCTCCTATCAGTTGTCAGTTGGATCTTATATATATTCTTTCCCATTGTTGTACATTATGTGAATGCATAGCAGTTTATTTTCCAGTTTACCAGGGATAGTCATTTGGTATGATTTTAGAGCTTAATTACACTAAATAATGTCACTGGGAATTTTTGTTCATATCTCTTGACTTTTAATCTATACACACTCCAATGTGATATAAACTAGAAGTTAAATTGCTTAGTCACAGGCTTTTATGTTTTCACTTTTATTAAGGCCACATTACTTTTCAATGGGTGTATGAGTCTACTCAAAATTTTGCACATATTTACTATTTTAGTCTACTTTATTTGTTCATTGCATAATGCTCTAGTGGTAATCCTTGTGTTTAAAATTCATATTTCCATAATTTCTAATAATGCTGGACAGATGCTTTTTCATATGGTCACAAGCTACTTGGAGAACCTTTGGATTAGTATCTGTTCATGTCTCTTGCTGGTCGATTTTCTATTGGACTATATTTATTTCTTATAGATTTATAGAAGTTCCCCATATTCTAGTTATTAGTTTTATGTCAGCTGTATGTGAGAGAAGTAGTCTTAAGATCTTAATTTTTGAATGATTGAAAGTAATGAAATTGAGTTGAATTTATAAGTATTTCCTTTGTATTTAGATCTCTCATGCTTTATCAAAATCTCCCAACCCAATGTTATAAAAATCACACTTTATTATTATTATTATTTTTAAAATTATTATTTTGTGCCTTGGTCTTTTGTAATATGGTCATCAAAAAGCCATTTTATGGTATGCACTTTAGGGTAACTGTATTTTTTTGCCACCTGGAACACAATGCTTTTCTCTTGATAAAAAACCTGGCTTAGTCCTTCACTTGCTATAGGTCTCTGCTTCATGTTGTCTTTTAGTGGGTGTCTCCTGGCTATCCTAATGAACAGTGCAACCTCTAGCTATGAAGTAGACACTACTGCAGCCTATAGGACTTCATTCTAATATAAGAATTCATACAACTTAGTGTTTAATGTCTTTTTCACTCTTGGAAGAAAGTATAACTAGAGAAGAAATATCTGTCTATTTTATTCAGCCATCAGAGGGCCTAGATGGTTCCTGGTCTGACAAGGCAATCAATATTTGTTCAGTTTAATGAATGAATAAAATGAGACAGAACACTTTATTCAAGCCAGTACCCGCACTTCTTTGTGTAACTGTGTGGTTCATTGAATTGGTATCCAGTGAAATTTTAAGTAGAATGCATTTGACCATCTGTGATATTTTTATTACCACTTGTAGAAGAAATTACAAATAAATATTGAAAAAAAAACTTTAGAGGGCCCAAAGCTACTCTTTGAACCACTAGGTTTCTGTGCCCTGACAATTCATTCAAAGAATTCCTCTAAAGCATTCATTTTTGTGCCAGAAAAAGGAGTGACTATCTACTCTGGGGGAAAAGAGGAGTGTTGTCCTTGCCTTCAAGGAGGCTGTAGTTTGATAGCCAAGAGTTTAAAATTGTAGAATTAAGGCATGTAAGTTTAACTCCAGGTGTTAGGATTGAGATAGGGCTCCAACAATGCTGGGCTAATTGCAGAGAAAGCTTAACAGACTAGAAGGTGGATAGAGCATGGGAGGGGCCCCTCAGTCACAATCCCTGGGGTTCTCTAAGGACTGTGTTACTGTCTGAGTCAGCCCATTTGCTAAGGGTTTAAATAAATGCTTTGAGCATAGATTGCCCAAGATTTGAAGAGTCCTTGAGTAAATCATCTTAGCAGAACCTATGTGTGAAGTCAGGGATGTAGTTTGAATCTTCCTTCATTTAATTGATATATATATATATAAAACCAATTGATATTATATATAAAATGTACAGTGAGCACCTGCTCTATATCTGACTCTGCTTCACTTCATTTACATAGGTTAGATCACCACATCTTCATCCTTCTCAAGAAAGTGGCTATTTCTACTCTTTCAGAGTTGTTAGAAATGCTTGAAGTAACAAAACACTTAAGTGGTAGAGATGGCTATGTACCCTGATAGTCTTTTATGATATCAAAAGATTGACCTCTTATTCCTGCCTTCATTTAAATGACATACATACTCATTTATCTATGAAGCAGGAAGTTACTGTCATTATTTTTAGCATTATATTAAGATTTGGGATATTGAGTGAATTAGACTTATCTCCTATCAGATAAATGATTGTCCATTAGCAGTCTGGTTGTAAGTACACCTGAACTTTTGAAAGAACAGAACCATTCTAAATAGCATATGATAAAAGTATGTGACAGCATTATTAAAAACCACATAGACCTCTACAGTAGGGAAGTTTGTATTATTTAATCAAGGGCCCTATGACCAAATAATCATTTAAAGGCATTTTGTTTTTTATAATTTGGCATTTCTTCTAACATCCTTTTGATTTCTTTCTTTTTCTTTTATCCAAATGTATGAAAAATTCATTTATAAGGTAACAGTCTAAACAAGTTCCAGTTAAGACAATTTAAACTTTATTTTGAAAAGAGACTTAAATAAGAGTTCTCAGTACATGTAAAATATAATAAAGCCAGAGGCAGTAGCTCATGTATGTGTTATTAGCACTTGGAAGATACATGAGGATTTCCATAACTTCAGGCTAAACTAGGACTTCACAGTGAGTTCTAGGACTGTCTAGGATGGAGAGTGAGATCTTGTTTCCAAAATTAATACAAAGAAAAATAGAAGAAACATAAAATAATTAAATCTGCAAAAAACAAAACAAAGGTGGTAACAATAGCAAAAACAAAAAAACTATTAAGTGTATAAAATGCTTGATATTTACACATATTTTAGGGATATAAATAATGATGTAACAGACCAAACCAGACAAAATAATATCAGAACCACATCTTTTTTATCCATTCATAATAAGGTAGCCTTTTACATAGTTTTGATCTCTAACTTGTGACCCACTAAAGTAGAGCAATTAAGGAATATACATTCTAGCAAATCATGATTGTGGTAGTAAAATCTGGAGGCAAGAAAAAAGTTTATTAAATGATCTTTCATAAACCCTGTCGTTCAACCACAGCTCAGTATCCTTATCTGTAAATTGGGGCAGAGTGGTCATAGAAGCTGCATCTCAAGGTTATTGTTCATTAGCTGGATCATGTCAGTATGAATACACTGTTGAAAACTCTTTCTGGTACTAGCAGGATATCATTTCTATTATTGCCAACTAGAAAACTTATTCATTTAAGAAGAAGGGGCTGCTATTATTAGATGTAAAAAACTCAACTATTCAATTATTTTCTCAGAGTTTTGATTGTTAAATGTCATTTGTTTCTCTTATTGCAAAAAAAAAAAGCAGTTACATGTCATTTCCCAAAACTGTACTAGGCAGTTAGCCACAAATGCAGTACAGAGTTTTGAAGAGGACACATACAACATAAGTGTCCAGACATGTTTGTTAAATTGTCCTTATCATCTACATGTAGACTCTATTATTTCTACAAATTCCTTCACAATACTGCATTATATGTTAGGATGAATACAACCTCTCTTATCATAAAACAGGAGGCTTTCCAGCTGGTGAGCCCAGAAACTCCATTCTTCAGCATTTCATAGGGAAGTGCTGATAAGAAAGACAGCACTGTGGTATTTAACTAGCTGCTCAGAAGAAAAGCATCCACTGTCAGGTTTGGTAGTTCTAATCAAAGGTGATCTAATAGCCTAATAAAGTTATTGGCATTAGCTGGTTCTGGTCCTTTAACAAACTCTATTATGGGAGTGTGTTGCTCACTCCCATAATATTGGAGTATTTGTCCTGTAGAATCCAGCCAACGTACTATGAACATTTCTGTAATTATATTAAAGATGTCCTTAGCACCTATCTTATTACACTGTATATAAGTTCTATATACGTTCTTTGTTTCTTGTTGTTTTTTGTATTGTTTTGTCTGGTTGGTTGGTTGGTTGGCTGTTTGTTTGGTTGGTTGGTTGGTTTATAGTTTTTAGGGATGTGATGGAACACCCAATTATGTTCTAGATTTTCCTCTGTGTAAATCTTTGGCAAAACCCTTTGGTCCTCTCCTCTCCTATGAGAGTGGGTGTTTTGTTTTGTTTTCCTAACATTTAGAGATTCCTAAGGTTAGGAGTCACATTGCATCCCAAATCATAAGCACAAAATTCTGTGCTGTTTGACTGATCATGCCTTATTAACATCTCAGAATCCACACCTTGGATAGTTTCTGTAATATAAATTAAAGTCTTGCTTATTAACAAGCCATAATCCTTCCACTAGCCCAACAAAAGGCTGCTTTTTCAGTTTGACAATAAGAATTAAAGAATTTAAGATGTAATATAAGGGTCTGGAGAGATGGCTCAGTGTTAACAGTGTTTAATGTTTTTGCAGAGCATGGGAGTTGAGTTCCTAGTCCCAGATACTTGTAACTCCAGTTTTAGGAGATCTAGTGAACTCTTCTAGACTCAGAGAAGCCTCACAGATATGTGCACATATACAGAAAGCATATATATATATATATATATATATATATATATATATATATATATATCCATATTTAAAATGTGTATATTTACAAATCCGCAACCAACAAATTGGGAAAAGATCTTCACCAATCCTACATCAGATAGAGAGCTAATATCCAATATATATAAAGAACTCAAGAAGTTAGACTCCATAAAACCAAACAACCCTATTAAAAAATGAGCTACAGAGTTAAACAAAGAATTCTCACCTGAAGAACTTCGGATGGCAGAGAAACACCTTAAAAAATGCTCAACTTCATTAGTCATTAGGGAAATGCAAATCAAAACAACCTTACACCAGTCAGAATGGCTAAGATTAAAAATTCAGGAGACAGCAGGTGTTGGCAAGGATGTGGAGAAAGAGGAACACTCCTCCACTGCTGGTGGGGTTGCAAATTGGTACAACCACTCTGGAAAGCAGTCTGGCGGTTCCTCCGAAAACTGGGCACCTCACTTCCAGAAGATCCTGCTATACCACTCCTGGGCATATACCCAGAGGATTCTCTACCATGTAATAAGAATACATGCTCTACTATGATCATAACAGCCCTATTTATAATTGCCAGATGCTGGAAAGAACCCAGGTATCCCTCAACAGAAGAGTGGATGCAAAAAATGTGGTATATCTACACAATGGAGTACTATTCAGCCATTAGAAACAATGAATTCATGAAATTCTTAGGCAAATGGATGGCGCTAGAGAACATCATACTAAGTGAGGTAACCCAGACTCAAAAGGTGAATCATGGTATGCACTCACTAATAAGTGGATATTAACCTAGAAAACTGGAATACTCAAAACATAATCCACACATCAAATGAGGTACAAGAAGAACGGAGGAGTGGCCCCTTGTTCTGAAAAGACTCAGTGAAGCAGTATAGAGCAAAATCAGAACAGGGAAGTGGGAAGGGTTGGGTGGGAAAACAGGGGGAGGGAAGGGGACTGATGGGACTTTTGGGGAGTGTGGGTCCAGAAAAGGGGAAATCATTTGAAATGTAAATAAATATATCAATAAATTTAAAAAAATGTGTATATTTATATTCATCTAAATACATGGAAAATATATATACATATACATATATATGTGCATGTACATATACATGTGTACTTACATATAAATATTAAATCTTTAAAATATGTATTCTAAAATTTCAAATTTAATTTTTGGCTAATATTTAGTTTCATATATCAGATAATCATATACTTTGATCATAGAAATGATGGAAAAATAATTTTATAATTTTAAACACAAAATAAATTTATAATTTTAAACACATAGTTTAGCCTTGTTAATATACTGCACTTGGTATTTCTTAATAGTAAATGATGCATTCTTGGGTGATACATACATACATGGAAAGGAATGTTTTGCTCCATTGGTGGTAATCTTTTTAATAAGATTGTAAAGTCTTTGTAACCATGACGATGTTAGTTGATTAATTTTATATCCCTCCTAAAAATTACAGGCTTATTAAACACCTAATATTTGAATTCGTTATATTTGATTTGTTGGAAAAACTAGGCTAAAATAGCTATAAGTTTTATTTTATCTGTAGATCAGGATTCAACAATGGTTTGCTTTGCAGTCTCTTCACACGATAATAGCCTAAAATAGTCTTGTTAACTGAAATTAGAGAATTTGCTTGCAAGGTGGCTTCCCCACTGGCTTGCAAGTTGAAATTGGCTATTTTTTTTTATACGTTCCCTGTCCTTCCTATAAGATATGCCACAGGGATAGTTTAGAATACTCATGGCAGGAAGACTGACTATCTGACCTAGAGGGCCAGAACCAAGGGACTCAGGTTATGAACCGTAATGTTAATTTATGATCTCATCTTGGAAATCATATATTGTTATCCATATGGTTGACAATAACCAGTCCTGACTCAATAAAGAGACTCTGTAAGAACAAAGGCTCCAGGAATGTGAGGATCATGGATATCCCTCCTAAAGTGTACTACACAAAGAGAGTTGCCACTGAGATGCAGATTCTGACATACTCATGAACTCTCACCAAATATCTACCAGTATAAGTTTCATTCAAGTGAAGACATCAGAAAAGTAGTTTATTTTTAAGTAGGTGACTTAGACTTCCAAAACACTCAATATCTTTGTTATCTGCAAGATGAAACTTAATTTCTATTGCCTTAGACAAAGAGGTAAATGGCTGATTTATATGAAGGGACTTCCGGGCAGAGTTTGAACCTAATATAAATATGCACATTTATCTTTAAGGTCAAATTGCCTTTTGTTTCCTTCTTATGTCTTTTTATTTTATTTTATTTTATTTTATTATTTTATTTTATTTTATTTTATTTTATTTTATTTTATTTTATTTTATTTTATTTTATTTTTCCGAGACAGGGTTTCTCTGTGTAGCCCAGAGTACCAGGTCACTCTGTAGACCGGGCTGGCCTCGAACTCAGAAATCCACCAGCCTCTGCCTCCCAAATGCTGGGATTAAAGGTGTGCGCCCCCACCGCCCAGCTGTCTTTTTATTATAATGTACTTCGCCATGATTGAAAAATGGGGATGACTACCCAAACATGTCAATTTTGTTCATGTCCATTAATAGTACACTAGTTTTCTAGTTGGCTCATCCTTGTGATAAAGGGGAAGAAGTTGATCTAAATGTGTAGGTTTGCTTATGGTCCACTTGAACAGTAAGGCTACTTACATAGTGAAAACAAGATGGAAAGATGCTGAAAGGCCCTACATTGTCATCCATAGGGGCAGAAATCATATTTACTCTAATCAATGTTTCTGACTTGAGTCAATCAAATATATGGACATTACAGGAAAGGGAATATCTAAGACTCCCCTTTCTGTAAAAAAAAAAAAAATGGTGATTTTTCAAAATCTGTGTATCAGTTTTAAATATTTGGTAATGACTACATTGTTCTTTGTATAATTAGTTATTAAAATTTGAAGTTATTACTTTTAACTTTTAAATGAAAGCATTTAATTGGAGGTTTGATTACCGTGAAGATAATTTCATATATGAAATAATAATAGCACTCTTTTAAAAGTGAGCCACTGCTAAAATAGGTTTTCAGTTATTTGAATCTCATTTATTTGGCCAGTGTGATGATTAGTCTTTTGTCATCCTGAAACATGCTAAGTCATCTGGGAAGAAAAACCTCAATTAAAACAATGGCTCCATCAGATTGGCTTACAGGATTCCCAAGTCTGAGGGAAATTGTCTTGACTGATGATTGATATGGAGAGCCCAGACCTCTGAGGGCTATGCTACCCTGGGTAGTTGGTCTTGGATCCTATAAACAGAACAGGCTGAGTACCAAGTGAGAAGTAAGACAGGGAGTAGCATTCCACTATGCCTTCTGCTTTAGCACTTGCTACAGAGTCCAGGTTCTTGAATTCCAGTTCTGACTTCCCTTCTAGATAGACAGTAAGCTGTGAGGTGACACAAACCATTTCCTCCTCAAGGTGATCCCAGTAATAGAAAGCAAAGGAGGACAGACAAGGCAATTCTCATTACTTTACAAAAAATTCTACAAAATAGAGACAGTCAATACCCCAGACAGAATTAGAATTAATTCACTTTATTTCCTTTTCATTAGATGGTTGAGCCCCTCCTACTCTTGCAACATGCCGTTTTTTCTCTGTTTTCAATGTTTGTGTTGTCCTGGAAACACAGAACAAAATCAGTAGTAATTGCATAGAAGATATGTAAGATTCATTACTATCATTACTACTCTATGACATGCTGTCCAGTGTGCAGTGATCATCGTGATCAATAAGAGGTATCCATCTGCCCTATGGCACCACTCACACATCACATTAAAGAATGTCCATTGCAATTGCAACCTGCATCATTTTCCATAGTTTTCATTTTATAGGCCAGGTGTGAGACTCTTTTAACATATTATTTCTTTTACTCAAACCTTTATGTGTTTTGACAAAAGTGGCCTAGGTTGGTCTTTCTTGCTTGGTAGATACATGACGTTTTTCAATGTGTATAACCTCTACAGTTTGCAGTTTGTCCTAAATCCAAAAATATTTATAGTGCCTGACTCCTAATATGTCAAAGGATCAAATAAATTAATGAACTTAGATCCCTGAGAGTAGTTACTCACACAAGTTCAGTCACATATTAGCTGTGGTTATTCACACATTGCAATTATGTCCTCTCTTCAGCGAAACACAAGCAGATGTCAGAGATGAATTTTACAGGTATTATATACTCAACATTACTGTGGAAAATCCTAGTAATAGCAAAATTTCAGTAATAAGATAATTTATCGAAGGCTATACAGTTTGAGTTAAAATAGTTCTGATTTGGTAATTGTTCTTGCAATTTCAAAGCTGTGTGAGTTTAAATAATGTAATTTTTCCCTTGTCTTCATTATATACTCTACATAATAGATTATCATTAACTGGATTAAAGCAACATATATTAATATATTAGCTATCTTGTTTTGTGGGTTAAGGGCCTGGGACATGTTCAACAGTTTGGAGGAGGCCCTCTGTTCATTGTTTCATGCTTGGGTTCTTCTGAGAAGTTCACTAGATTATCAAGAATCTTCTGTTATTGGAAAAATTAATTTCCTTATGTCTATAATTTTCATGAAAATTTGCCTTTTTAATTTCCCAAGGGAGTCAGTTTGCCAAGAAGATGAGACCTTAAATTATGACTTCAAGCCTGGCAGTAGTGGCGCAAGCCTTTAATCCCAGCACTTGGGAGGCAGAGGCAGGCAGATTTCTGAGTCCGAGACCAGCCTGGTATACAGAGTGACAGCCCAGTCTATACAGAGAAACCCTGTCTTGAAAAACTAAAAAAAAATAATAATAAAGCATGAGAAATTATGATATCGTAGGACTGATTTATCACCTTTGATATATTCTATTAGTTAAGAGCATTTTATAGGTGTCATCATCACTAAAGAAGAAATAAGTTAGGTCAAGGGACATGTGTGCTATGTCAAAATGAGTTGACTATATGGCTTAGTTCTCATTTCTTCTTCTGTGTACATAGTGATGTGATCCCTACAAAGTCCTCAGCATTCTGGATGACAGTTGATGACATTGTATGCATTGTCAATACCTATTAGTTACCTGATTGGGTCAAATAAAAAAATGAATGATTAGATATAGAGAAATATTAAAATTAGGGCTATTTTCTTTTGGAAACATGTAGTTCCCAAATTTTAAACCCATGTAGCCCAGGCTCACTTAAAATTCACAATATAGGTAAGATTGACTTTGAACTCAGAGATTTGCTTGCCACCGCCTCCCAAGTATAGAAATTAAAGGCCTGCATTTCCATGTATAGACCCAAATTGGGACTATTTAATGCAATGTATGCTCAAGCTAGTATGTGAGATTTTAACTGTCTTTCTCTTCCTCAATATTTCCAAACACTGTAACTCTGTTTAAATAAGCTCATTTCTTTGAAGTTCAATAGGAGACATTTAAACTTTATTCACTCAGACTATTTCTTTTTGGGGGGAGTAACTATGCTGATAAATTACAGTGTTTTAATGACCAAAAATCTGAGCTTTTTTGTTTTCATTTTGTTTCTTCCTTCATCTCTTTGCCAAATAGAAGACATTTTAAAATTTGCTTTATTGTGACACAAATATTGCCAATGTAGAATTTAATAATTCATAAAGGGCTGATGTACTTTTTATAGATGGAGAAATTGAGATTTTAAACATCTAAGAAGTTGCATCTTCTTTCTTATAGGAGGCTGATAGCCCCACATCTTCTGATGCGAGCATATAGCCTATAATATGATACCACTTATAAAGGGGGCTTATTAATAGATGTAATAGAGAGGGGAATAGCAGAGTACTGGTCATCTTATCAGATAATGGTAAAGAGAGGGCTCATATAGAAAGGATGTGAATAAATATAGAACAGGGAAGAGATGACAGGGAAATAGCATGGTAGAAATGATCTGATTAGGGAAACTAGAAAGGAGGCTACTTTAGAGAGCGAAATAAATACAGGAGAATGAAGGAAGAGAGTAAAATACAAAGGATGCCTGAAAAAGTCATAAGGACTCATAGTATTAAATATTCATTTCAAAGCAACTGTAACACACAAACATACACACACACACACACACACACACACACACACTTACACACAAATACTCATACTAACTTTCCTCATCTGGGCCAATAATCTACCCCATTCAATAGCCAAAGACCACCTAATAAAAATTTAAGTATCAGACATGAGAAAACTCTTTTTAGTTATTGGTCAGGGCTGTCTAAGAGACTCCCAAAACAAAATCTGTCACTCTTGTCCTTGGTTCCCTCCTAGAATGGAAGATAGGTTTTTATTGCTAAAGACACCATGCACTTCTGACACAGGACCTACGGGCCTCTGAGATGGAACAGACCTAAATGTTCCTCCTCTCTGTGGACTGGCTTTCTTGGTACCAGAAAGTCCTATGTAAACATCCAAAGGAGAGAGTAACCAACAATGTGACCATCTATAATGCCCATGATGAACTACATCAATGAGTAGCATTGCACAATAACTCTGAGGGTACAGTAATGGCAGGCTCCTTTACAGTACCAATATTTCTCTAATTGTACTAAAGGCCCACCCAACAATAGAGAAGCATGCCTGGTACTAGAAACTTAGCCAACATCTCTGGGCTAGTGTACTCATATATTGTGGAGGAAAATCTACAATCTCTATTCTAAAAAGCCAACGTAACTACTACCTAATTCTAAACATTTGTTTTATACCCACAGATAGGGATAGTTAGTCTTCACCCCACATCAATGAAACTTTTCCTTGAAATAAATGAAGACTAATACAGAAAGCCACAACCAATAAAGAAGCATTATTGTGGAGCCCAGTTCCAATGGCTGGAAACCATTGCAGTATATCTACAAAATACTCCTAAATCCAAGGCTCAGGAAACATTATAAAGGGGGAATCAGAAACATTTTAAGAGCTAAAGAATCAGGGACTACTACTCAGCTATTAAAAACGGTGAATTCATGAAATTAAAAGGCAAATTAATGGAATTAGAAAATATCATCCTTAGTGAGGTAACCCAATCACAAAAGAACACACATGATATGCACTCACATAAGTGGATATTAGCCCAAAAGCTCAGAATACCCCAGATACAATTCACAGACCACATGAAGCTGAAGAAGAAAGAAGACCAAAGTGTGGGTTCTTAGATTCTTCTGAGAAGAGGGTCAACATACTCACAGGAATAAATATGGAGATAAAGTATAGATCAGAGACTGAAGGAAAGGCCATCCAGCTGCTGTCCTACCTGGAGTTTCATCCCATATACAGCCACCAAACCCTGAGACTATTGTGTATGTCAAGAAATGTTAGTTGAAAAGAGCCTGATAGTCTGTCTCCTGAGAGGCCCTGCAAGAACATTGCAAATATAGAGGCAGATTCTCAAAGCCAACCATTGGACTGAGTGCAGGATAGCCAATAGAGGAGTTAGAGAAAGGACTGAAGGAGCTGAATGGGTTTGCAACCTCATAGGAAGAACAACAGTATCAACCAACCAGATTCCCCAGAGCTCCCAGGGACTAAGCCATCAAAAAAGGAATACACATGTCTCCAGCTGCATATGCGGCAGAGGATTGCCTTGTTAGGCATCAATGGGAGGAGAGGTTCTTGGCCCTATGAAGGATTAATAGATGCCACAGAGAAGGGGAATTTAGGGTGGGGAGGTGGGAGTGGTATGGGTGGAGTAACACCCTCATAGAAGCAGGGGGAGAGAGGATGGAATAGATGTAGAAACCAGGAAAGGGGATAACATTTGAAATGTAAGTAAAGAAAATACCCAATAAGAAAAGAAAAGAACATAAAGGAGAAGAGAAGAGAAGAGAAGAGAAGAGAAGAGAAGAGAAGAGAAGAGAAGAGAAGAGAAAGACCAGGAAGATTCATTCATGCCACATAGGTGGAATATTCTTACAAATACATATTTGATCTAATCCAAAACACACTTTGTAGGCAAAAGCACTGCACTGATATTAAAGGCCAGCTTGAGTTTGGATATAAAGGAGGATAATTTATAAGTATTGATGATGAACTGACATTTATTTCCTTGAAAACCTCACTAAAAGTACAATAAAGTGCCACGCTTAATCATCACATCACAACCAATGAAAACAACAATCAATCTGGGCAATGTATATAAATCATTGTGTTTGGAACTTTGATAATAGATAACACAAAATGGCTATTCCAGGTAAAGGAAGGTTTACTAAAGGAGGCTCAATGATTTCTCTGCCTTTTTACCAGGAACAAATTCTGAACAATAGTCCAAGGTGCTAGAATCTAGGGATGTAAGCTATGTTTCCTCAACAACTGAAGAAGCTAAGGTACTGCTGTGGTTTGGATGTGCAATGTCTTCCAAAGACATTCATGCTAAGACATTGTCCTTAGCTTGTGGCATCACTGGGATGCAGTGTTATGTATCAAGTTTTCTGTGCCTAGCTGGCTGGATTCTGGTCATTTGGTTTTCCCTTGAACAGAAAATTGAAAACTTAGAGCCTCAATTTTTATTCCTCAGCTCTCAGGAGCTAAACATCTTCCCCAATAATGGTATCTATCCATGATGATTGTAAATTTGACTGACTGAAGCCTTTTTAAAGCTCATTTCCTTTGAAAGTTGAGTATCTCATTAATTGTGCTATTGTAACCAAATGCATTTTAACATAGTCATTGAAAGACTGTTATCTTAAAAATTGATTCCTAGGGGCACAGGGCAACTTTAGCATTATTAATAACTTTGTGGAACAGAGAATCCTAGTAAGGTCCTCATTGATTTCCATTTATTGGAACAGTATAAGACTACTATGGGTTATTAAATAGAAACTGATAGTTGTGATATCAGAGCCAAGAGCTTAGATAGTACTGACAAATGTTAAAATTAGATATCTGGCTCAGATGGTACAATCTCCTGGCTATTTGGAGTATCTAACTGAGATAGGAGATAGTGAGATTCCCTGGACACCAAGGAACCATAACCGATCCTAGCAGTAAGCTTGAGATTTGCTCATGGGACTGAAGCCTGTGTCATACAAACCTTAACAAAGCTGAGCAGAGTCAAGTGTTCTTTTTGTCTTTCATTAATTAATGTATTTATTCATTTTACATCCTGATCATGGTCCCTCTCTCTGCTCCCTTCCCAGTCCCACACTTCCACCCCAGCCTCTCATTTCCCTCTCTCCTTCTTCTCAGAGAATACACATGAAGACTCTACTGGCTGGTTGTGAGTGTCAGCTTGACACAACCTTGAGTTGTCACAGATAAAGGAGCCTCCCTCGAGGACATGCCTCCTTGAGATCTAGGGACAAGGCATTTTCTCAATTAGTGATCAAGGGAAGGAGGTAGGGAAGGCCTACTGCCATTCCTGGGCTGGTTGTCTTGTATTATTTGTGATGCTAGTGTTAAATTTATTGAGTTCTTTATATATTTTGGATATTTGCCCTCTGTCAAATGGAGGGTTGGTGAAGGCTGCTGTTGACGTGTCCTATTGACAGTGTCCTTTGCCTTAAAAACTCTTTTTTGTTTCATGAGGTCTAATTTATTAATTGTTGATCTTAGTCACTGAACTATTGGTGTTCTGTTCAGGAAATTTTCTCATGTACCAATGTATTCATTGCTATTGTATAGCTTCTCTCCTATTAAATTTAGTGTTTCTGATTTTATGTTGAGGTTTTCCACTTGGATATGAATTTTGTGCAGGTTGATAGATATGGATCTATTTGGATTCTTCTACATGCAGACATCCATTTAGATCAGCAGCATTTGTTGAAGATGTTTTCTTTTTGTTTACTTAAAGAATTTTAGTTTCTTTGTCAACAATCAAAAATTTGTATGTGTTTATTTCTTGGTCTGTAATTTAATTCTGTTAATCAGCCTGTCTGTTCTTATGCCAATACCATGTGGTTTTCATTACTATTACTATGTAATACAGTTTGAATTCAGGAATGGTAATATCTCCAGAAGTTCTTTTATTGTACAGAATTTTTTTTTTTTTGCTTTCTTGGATTTTTTTTACTTTTCCACATGAAGTTGAGGATTGTACTTTTAAGGTAAGTAAAGAATTGTGTTGGAATTTTGTGGGAATTGACTTTGTAGATTGCTTTTGGTAAGGTGTTCATTTTTACTATGCTAATCCTGCTGACTCGGGGGCACAGGATCTTCTGATACCTTCTTCAGTTTCATTCCTCAGACACTTGGAGTTCTTGTCATACAGGTAATTTTTCACTAGCTTGGTCATAGTTACACCAAGATATTTTATATACTTTATGGCTATTGTTAAGGGTATTACTTTTCGAAATTATACTTTAGCCTATTTTTCATTTGTATAAAGGAGGGATAATGATTTAAGTTAATTTTGTATCCAGCCATTTTGCAGAAGGTGTTAATCAGCTGTAGGAGTTCTCTGACAGTTTACGGGGTCACTTATGTATACTATCATATAATCTGCAAATAGCAATATTTTGAATTCTTCCTTTCAAATTTGTATGTCCTTGATATGTTTTAGTTGTCTTATTTCCCTAGCTAGAAGTTGAAGAACTATAATGAATAGAAAGAGAGATAGAGTCTGGATAGCTTTTTTTGTTTCTGATTTTAATGGAATTGCTTTTAAGTTTCTTTCCATTTAATATTGGCTATTAGCTTGCTGTATATTGTCTTTATTGTGTTCAGGTATGGGCCATGTATTTCTGATCTCTACAAGGTTTTTATCTTGAAGGGGTGTTGGATTTTGTCAAAGCTTTTTCAGCATCTAATGAGATAATCGTGTGGTTTTACCCCCAGTTTGTGAATATTGTGGATTATTTTGATTAATTTTTATACATTAAACCATTCCTGCATCCCTGGGATGAAGCCTACTTGATCATGGTAGATGATGATTTTGCTGTATTTTTGGATTCAGTTTGAGAGTATTTTATTGATTATTATTGCATCAGTGCTCATAAGAGGAATCAGTTTGAAGTTCTCTTTCTTTGTTGAGTCTTTGTGTGGTTTAGGTATCAGAGTGAATGTAACCTCATAGAGTGTTCTAGAAATGTTTCTTCTGTTTCTGTTTTTTTTTTTTTTTTTGGATTAGTTTGAGGAATATTAGTATTAACTCTTCCTTCCAAATCTATTTGATAGATAGAATTCTGCTCTAAAATCATCTGGCACTGGATTGGTTTGGTTGGGAGAGTTTTGATTATTGTTTCTGTTTTCTTAGGGGTTATAGAACCATTTAAATAGTTTACTTGATTGTGATTTAACTTTGGAAAATAGAATCGATCAAGAAAGTAATCCATTTTGTTATCATTTTTCAATTCTGTGGAGTAATGGTTTTTGAAATAAGAATTAATGAATCTTTGGAATTCCTCAGTGTCTGTTGTTATATTTCCATTCTCATTTCTGATTTTGTTAATTTTTGTACTGTCTCTCTCTTGTTTTTAGTTAGTTTGGCAAGGGGTACATTTATCCTGTTGATTTTCTCAAAGAGCCAGGTCCTGGCATTATTGATTCTTTGTATTCTCTTCTTTGCTTCCAATTGAGTGATTTTTAGACCTGAGTTTGTTTCCTGCCCTCTACATATCTTTGGTGTGTGTGTGCGTGTTTGTTTTTGTTTTGTTTTGTTTTTCCAGAGCTGTCAGGTATGTGGCTAAGTTACTAGTATGAGAACTCCGTGATTTATTTATGAAAACATTTCATGCTATTAACTTTCCTCATAGCACTGCTTTTACCGTTTCCCATAAATTTGGCTATGATGTGCATTCATTTTCATTGAATTCTAAAATTAAAGACTTCCCTGACCCAGTTTTCACTGAGTAGAGAGTTGTTCAGTTTCCATGAGTTTGTAGGCTTTCAGTTGTTCTTGAAGTCAAGCATTAGCCCATGGTACTCTTATAGGATACAAGGGGTTATTTTGATTTTTTCGTATCTGTGGTGACTTGCTTTATGACGAAGCATATGGTCAATTTGGAAGAAGATTCCATGATCAGCTGAGAAGTTATATGCCTTTGTGTTTGGTGAAATGTACTGTGGATATGTTAGGGACTTTTGAGTCATAATTGCTGTTATTTTTTATTATTTCTGTGTTTAGTGGGGGTTTCAATGTGTAGTTTAAGATTTAGTAAAGTTTCTTTTACAAATGTGGGTGTCCTTATATTTATGGCATAGATATTCAGAATTGAGACATCATCTTGGTGAATTTTTCCATTGTGTGTGAAGCGTCCTTCTCCAACTCTTGATTAATTGTGGGTGAATGTTTGTTTTATTATATATTAGAATGTCTACTCCAACTTGCTTTATGCATCCATTTGCTTAGGAAAACTTTTCTCAGGCCTTTACTCTGATATAAAGTCTGTTCTTTTTGCTGATGTATGCTTCATGCATGTATCAGAATGAAGGATTCTGTTTGAGTATTGACTCTGTTACCCTGTGTGTTTTTATTTGGGAGTCGAGACCATTGACTTTGAAAGATATTCTGCCCAGTGATTGTTAACTCTTTTTAATTTGATGCTGGTAGTGTGTGTGTGTGTGTGTGTGTGTGTGTGTGTGTGTATGTGTGTGTGACTTTTGGTTTATGTTGTTGTTGTTTTTTTCTTGTATAGGTTTATTTATTCCCCTGTGTGTGTTTTGTGTGTGTGTGTTTGTGTGTGTGTGTGTATGTGTACTTAACCTCCTTTGGTTGGAGTTTTCCTTCAAGTATTTTATTTAGGGGTGGATTTGTGAGTAGAAAATGCTTCAATCTTTTCATGCAATATCTTCTTTTCTTCATCTACTATGGTCTTTAAGTTTTCCTGGGTATGGGAGTCTTTGCTCCTATCTATGGTGTCTTAGATTCTGCAAGATATCTGCCTAGGCTCTTCTAGCTTTTAGTCTCTGTTGAGATGTTGGGTATAATTTGATAGGTCTACTTTTATATGTTACTTGGCCTTTTTTTCTTGCAGATTTTAATATTCTTTCTTTGTTCTGTCTATTTATTGTTTTGATTGTGGCAGGAGTATTTTGCTTTCTGGTTCACTTTGGTGTTTTGTAAGGTTCTTATATATTTATAGACATCTCTTTCTTGAGGTTGGTGAAGTTTTCTTCTATGATTTTTTTAAAAACATTTTCTGAGACTTGGAGGTGGAAGTCTTCTTCTATTTCTGTTATTTTTAAGTTTGGTCTTTTAATAGTGTTCCATATTTCTTGTCAGGAACTTTTCAGATTTATCATTTTCCTTGATTGATATAGCGATTTCTTCAGTCTCATCTTTTATGGCTGAGATTCTTTCTTTCATCTCTTGTATTTTGTTGTGAAGCTTGCCTCTGTAGGTCATGTTCTCCTCCTTAGGTTTTCCATAATCAGGAATCCTTCAGTTTGTGTTTTCTTTATTAATTCTATTTCCATTTTCAATTCTTGAAGAGCTTTATTTATTTCCTTCACCTCTTTGAATGTATTTTCCTGTACTTCTTTAATAGATTCATTTGTTTATATTCAAATACTTCTATCATCTTCATAAGAGTGACTTTAATGTCATCTTCTTCTGCCTTCAGTGTGTTAGGATATCCAAGGCATGTTGTGATAGGATAGCTGGGTTCTGGTGATGTTCTAGTGTTCTGGCTCTTGCTGGTTTTGTTCTTATATTGTCCTTTAAGCATCTGTTGTCCCTGGTGCTGGTTGGATGTTCGTGATGCCAACACGACTCCTCAGAGAGTCAGGAAGAACCTTGTCCTTCTGATGGATTTCAGGGAACAGTATGCTTCTCATGTCTGATGTTAGTACCCCAGGTAGAAGTGAATATTCCTGAGGTTCCACAGGCCTCTCTGGGAAGGGAGACAGAGATGTGGCCTAAGGATAGAGCTTAGGAGACAGAAAGCACCTTACCTCTGCTGGCTGGGCCCTAGGTGGACTTGTGAGGGATTGGCACAGAGGGGTCTAACCTGGATGTTCCTGGGGCACAGAAGGCCTCATCAGGAGGGAAGGTGATGGAGCTGGGGGTGGGCATAAGAGGTACAGCATATGGTTTACATCTGCTGGCTGTGGACACAGCATTCAGGATAGGTGGGGCAGGTAAACGTGGATGTTCCTAGGGTCTTACAGCCTTCCCTGGGAAGAAAAGTAATGGAGGTCATGTTGGGAGTACAGCATACAGGTCACCTCTACTGGCTGTATCCCAGGTAGACCTGAGAGGCAGAGAATATTAGCTGCTATTTAGAATGGAGAATCTGGAGGTAGACTGCATATTCTTAGAGATTCAGAAGAAATATCTTTGATCTTCTACAGATCCATCTAAGAGCTTATAAAATCAAGACAAGATAAAACAATTTAAAAGCTGATCAAAAATTTATAATTGGTAGTCTTTTCAAAACTAAAATACAAGTCCATCAGAAGAAAATTATTCAGAATCTCTACAACATTATTCTCATTGTATAATATTCAACAAAATTAACTGGATGTACAAAGAAGTAGGAAAATGTAACTTTGCTACAAAAAAGCATATCAGACATTAGAAACTTCAGTCAAGGTGCCCTGATAGAGGAGTTAGCAGATACATTCTCTGAATCAACTAATATGAACATGTACAATTATAATAAAACATGTTCAAGTAATTAATAGAAAATAACTAAATGCTTGAATACATTCATCAGAAAATTGAAACTCTACTAAGGCTAAATGAAAATCTAGAGTGTGGTAAATATGACAGCTAAAATGAAAAGTGAACTAAGTGAGCTTAGTAACAAATTGGATACAGAGCAATGTAGAGTCAATAAATGTAAGGACAAATAGATATTATCCAATTTAGAAAAGAAATGGAAAAGACTGAGCACATTATAAGGGTTATACAGATCTGATGATGGTATTAATTGAAATTCCAGAAGAAAACACCAAATGCTTTAGAAAAATATGAATAATAATGACTTGCAGTTTCCTAAATGTGATATAAAATAACCCTCAAAGACCAAAGATTGCTTAGGCTGTCAAAGAAGAAGAGCACAAAACCACTGAACAGAAACATACATTATCTACTAAAATCTAAAAGTAAGATAATATTGAAACTAGAGAGCAAAGACAAAAGTATTAAAGGGGAACAAGATACAAATAATTGCTATCTTCTCCTAACAGCACGTTTTAAATCTCATGAAAACCACAACTCAATTTAGAATTGAATCTGAAAAAACTATTCCTGCAATGAGAAGGATACCATAAATGCATTTTTCTGATAAACGGCAGATGAGATTGGACATCAGCAGCTGACTGACTGATGTTATAGGACAAGCTGTTGCATGCTCCCTAGAACAAGAACAAAGAAGACACCACACATAAAATTGAATCTGTATGAATTAAAGAGAAATTTGGAAATGTGAAAATATAAAAGGAAGTATTCTTTTTCTTGCTATAAGTTACTTAAAAGTTAACGGTCAACTGAAATTGTAAAATTGAATGCAGGACTAAAATTGGTACCAGGATACCAAGAGTGACAGCAATGCAAAATGAAAGGCATCAGGGACGACATCTGTTAAGTGGGAACAGAAAAGTGTGAAATAAAAATTTGTCAGTGATGAAGGGAGAAGGAGAAGTTGTGAAGAATTAAGTGTGAATTGTAAGGTACAATATGGGCACCTAAATAGCCCATCACAGGGAAAATGAATACTTTAAATGCTAAGACATTAGCTAAAAATGTAGTTAATAAGCCAAAAGAAAGCACAAAATAGAATCAAATATGCCAAATTACTCAAAAGAACACACTCCTGAAGCAAAGAGAAATAAGGATCAGAGGAGACAGTCAGAAAATTAACAAGAACATAGCCTTAAATCTAACCATTTCTATAATTACATAAACAATATTTTAATGAAAAGCAGATATTAACAGTGGTTGTAATAATTCCTACCTAGACATTATGTAGATGTAACATACATAAACCATAAAGAAATTCATAGATTATAAGCAAAAGGACATTAACAAATA
The DNA here is from genome assembly GCF_947179515.1 of Apodemus sylvaticus. Classification (NCBI taxonomy): domain Eukaryota; kingdom Metazoa; phylum Chordata; class Mammalia; order Rodentia; family Muridae; genus Apodemus; species Apodemus sylvaticus. The sequence goes on along the minus strand of NC_067482.1, from coordinate 60,008,608 downwards.
ATTAGACAGTAGTTATATTTTTCTCATATAATAATTTTAGACAATAAAGACTTAAGGATGAGAAACAGTAGCAACAAAGGGAAATTTTACTAGAGTAACAGTCATAAGATATATGCTCATGATAGAAACACCTAAAATGTATGAACAAAATTGAGACAAGTAAATGAAAAGGTTAACAAATCTGTGATAATTTCTGGGGATTTTATAACCACCCCCCATTAAAATAACAGAAGTAAGTCTAGTTTATCATTAAGAATGTCAAAGCTATGACCAATAATTTCAACCAAATCAGATGATATTTGCAGAAAACTTTAAAAGGCATTATTTTTAAGTTAACATAATTTTATGAGAAGATGCTAAATAATGAGCCACATACTGAGCTCATTATGTCTCACAAGGTTGAAATCTTTTCATATTTAATATTGGGCAACAAGAGTTAAATTCAAAACCAATAAAATTAACATAGCAAAAGCTTTCTAAATGTTTGGAAGTTAATTGCAATTATCTATGTATCATGTGTGTCACAAAAGAATTTAGAAGAAAATTAAAAATGCAGAATACTGAATTATAGAAAAAATATATAAAAATGAAGGATATATCAGTTATGAGTAATGATTTCATAAAAGACAACTTGAATGAGAACTGTTTTATTTCAGCTCATAATTTGGAGAGGAAGCTCACTCCCATGGCAGAGATTACATAATGGGGTGAGTGGGAGGGAGTGGGTCACTTTACCACAGCAGACCCAAAAGCAGAGACTGGACAGAAAATGGAGTCAGGCTATAAAACCTCAGAACTTTCCAGTAGTGATTTACTTCCTCTTGAAAGGCTCCACCTCCTATGTGTTTCAGAATCTTCCAAAACAACAGCATCAGCAGGGGATCAAGTATTCAAACACATAAGAGTTTCAAATATATGTCATATTCAAAGCTAAAGGGAGGTCTGTGAACAAACCATACAAGAGCATTCCAAATACTCAAGGTCCACTTGAAGTGGAGGTTCTACGTGTTTTATCCTTGTTATAAACAGAACAATAAATTAAGTACACAGTAGGCAGGTGACAAAAATAATAGAAGCCAATGAATCAAGGCAAACAAGCTGGAGGAGATGAACAAAACCAAAGTTTCTTTAAGAGGTTACAGCATTGGGAATATCATTATCTACTATAATGATAAGATCAAAACTTGTTAATAACAAAACAAAAGGACACTTTAAAAAATCTTGCAGGTAATGAAGGAAATATGACAAATAGTAAGAATGAAGTTCTTCCAATGAATACAGTAATATAGGCTGAGTGGCCACCAGCCTGGAAAGATTCCCTTGACCTAAAATAAATTCATACTGAATTAAAAAATTACCAGTAGTTCTATATCACTTGTAATGTAAATAAGTAAAACAATTTAAAAAAGAAAAAGAAAATGCCAGCAGTTTTATATCCTTTTAAAAATTGCAAATAAATAATATACCCCCATGAAAACATTAAGGTTCAAATTGTTTCAATGGTAATTCTTTTGAAATTTTATAGGGTATATAATATAAACAAATTTTTGTCAACTCATTCATAAAGTACTAACAAATAGGCTAAGGACAGACAAAAATATTTATGTGAATTGCTCTGAAAGGTGTATAAAATCATGAGAATACAAAAATATGTAGGCATCCCATAAATACAAATTAAACCATTATGAAAGAACATTTCCTACCCATGAAAATGGACAAAGATGTATAGCAAATAGTTTTCCTAGCTTGTTGATGAAACTAAAATATTCTACTGAAAAAGATTTCCATTTTTATAATACAAAGCATACTACCACAAAAGATGTTCAAATACATAGCAACTTTTCCACAGTTGTTAAAACTGAAAAATCTAATATTCATTGATGAAAGATATATTAACCACTTTTCTAATATTGATGCAAGAAATTACCACTGTCTCATTTTTGCGATGACAAAATACTTGACAGAACCAATTAGGGGGAGAAAGGATTTCTTTGGTATTACTTTAGAAATATCAGTCTGTCACGAATGTAAAAGCACAGTAAACTAGACATGTTCAAGTCATGTTAGAAAAACAAGGTAGGAGAGAGGGAGGAATGGTGGATGCTAAGAGAGGGAAAAGGGATAAAGGGGAAGAAAGGGAAGATATTGAACAAAAAGAAGGTGAGGAGGGTGAGTAGTAGGTATTAGTGGTCTGGGAACCATGTATAACTTTCAATGCAAGTACAGGTTGACATACACTCCCTAGGTGTGCCTCATATCCCAATGTTTCCATGACATCGAAAAATGTTGCTACCACCTGGGGTCAAAACATTCAAATCACAAAGCTGTGGAGGAACATTTCATACTCAATCCACAACAGCCACTCAGAAATATGCATCATTATAAGATAGATATGATTCAAGAAATCAATAAAGATATATTCAAGAAATGATGATTCTTGCTTTCTACCCAATTTTGTTGGTTGGGTTCTGATCTTTATGTGTATGACTTGACTGTACACAAAGGTAAGATAGCAGCAAGTGCCTGGAGATGTTGGGGATATTTTGGGAATTAGATGCTATAGGTTTTTCTTTTTTAATTTATCCACTTTACATCCCAAAGGCTGCCCTCCTCCCAGTCTCCCCATCCCACATTCCCTCATCCATCTCCCCTCCTCTTCTTCTCTGAGAGGGTAGAAGATCCCCCTGAATATCTCCCAAATCCTGACATATCAAGTCTCCTCAGGGCTATGCACATCCACTCCCACTGAGGCAGCCCAGCTAGGGGAACATATTCTAGAGACAGGCACAGCTTTAGGTATAGCCCAATTTTAGCTGTTCAGGACCTACATGAAGACTAGGCTGCACATCTTCTACATATTTGTGTGCAGGGGCCTAGGGCCAGCCTGTGTATATTCTTTGGTTGGTGGCTTAGTCTTTAAGAGCTCCTAAGGCTGCAAGATAGTTGACTCTGTTGGTCTTCCTGTGGAGTTCCTATCTCCTTTGGGGCTCACATTCCTTCCCCAACTCTTTCTTAAGAGTCCCCAAACTCCATCCAGTGTTTGGCTGTGGGTACCTGCATCTGTCTGAGTCAGTTGCTATGTGGAGTCTCTCAGAGGACAGCTGTGCTATGCTGTTGTCTGCAAGCATAACAGAATATCATTAATAGCATCAGGGATTGCTACCTGTCCGTGGGATGTGTCTCAGGTAGTACTGGTTATTGCTCAGTCATTCCTCAGTCTCTGCTTCATGTCCTATCTCTACATTTCTTGTAGACAGGATAAATTGGGGGTTGAAAGTTTTGTGTGGGGGTTGGTGTGTCCCAATAGTTCTACTGAGGTTCCTGCCTGGCTACAGGATTGTAGCCTCTTTGGGTTCCATATCCTCATGGCTGTGGAAATAAATCCATAGGTATTACCCTACACAAAACTCAAGTCCAAGTGGAACAAAGGCTTAAAGGTAAAACTGGATACACTAAATATAATATAACAGAAAGTAGGGAATAGCCTTAAACTTGTTTGTACAGGAGATAACTTGAACAGAACACCAATGGCTCAGGCTGTAAGATCAACAGTTAATAAATGGGACCTCATGAAACTGAAATGAGTCTTTAAGATAAAGAACATTCTCAATAGGACAAAACACCATCCTACAAACTGGGAAAGGATCTTCAACTCTGTATCGGTCAGAGGGCTAATATCTAAAATGAAACCACAAATGACATTAACTAAACCTCTCTCCACAGTTCTGAACTATGGAAGCAAACCCAGGAAATACATGGTCTCCTTGAGACCAAAGGTTTTCAATAGCTCAGCTCATTTCTGTATGTCTGTTGATGCTTCTAGATAATTTGCAAATAGTGTTGTCAACACAACATTTAATCTGATCTTAGCAGCTCATAAACAACATTTTGATTAATTGTTTCAGTTGGTGTCTTCTGGAAAAGATTTACACAGCTCTGTTTATGTGGATAAAATATAGAGACAACCTTCTAGGACAAGGGGAAGGGAAATGAAAAGAATTGCCTTTTTGACTGACATTAAGACATGTTTTTAAATCGGCATTTTACATGTTTGAAGATGAGAATTTCTTCAACTGGAAAGAGACAAATTCAGTGTTGAGGTGAAGTGTCTCAGGAGAGGCAGAGGCAGATTGCCAGTGGAAGAGATCTCTGAGGGGAGGGAAGGGCTAGTCAAGCCTGAGGCAGAGGATGACTTTCTAAGTAGCCAATTATTTTCAGAACTCGCTTGGACAATTATACTCAAAGAACCTGCTGTCAATACTATATGGGAACCACAGAAGCATCATGGTATATAGATTATATTTCAACTAGTCCATTTTTAGAAAAAGGAATGAGAATGATCAAGGCTATGGAAAGTATAGATGAAAGCTAAGTATAAATGAAAATGTGTATTATTATTGATATTGTTACAGAATGAGAGATTGGATTGTCATTTTCTCATATTATTGCATGAATTATAATTTTCCCCCGGGTCCCTAGATCTTTTTAGTTGAGCAGTTTCTATTAATTTTGGCTTTGAAATAATTTTCCATTGAAGTGTGCCTTTTAATCAGCACCTCTCTACCTTTGTTGATTTATCCTAACCCAACATCAGTGAACAGAGTTCTGAAACACTGTTTATGGTGTACATACTTGCATTGCTTTGTAGCAGTATTCACCCAGGAAGCTAGGAATAAAACCTGGCAGTGAACGTCATTCAGAATAAGGCTCCCTCATGGCAATGATTTCTGTTTAGAATAAGGCCCATGCATAGCAATTATGATGCAAGATATACAGACGGTTTGAAGCTGATAGGGAAAATGATCCAGGAAAATAGCTATCTACCAATTTCAGGAGTATTTGGTATGTAAACAAACCGACATTACATTTCTTCTTTTACCTCTTCCCTTTTGTGCATATTTCTTCTCTGAGGACTGACAATGCTTTTTACGAGCTATGTTTTGGGATGCACACATTTGGGAGGATCATGCCAAGCTTGTGTCTTTTGTCTTTCACATCTGCATCTTCTGATATCATGAAGAGTCAACAAGAAAGTGGATTTGAATCTCTTTAACAAATTCAAGTTCACTTGGGGACACCATTGAAAAAAAAACCCAAACACTGCATACACACCAGAAAAGCCCAAACTGAGTTTTCTAACAGTAGCAGTGGGACATTTTAAGTTGTAAATGGAATGGCTGAATATTAACCAAGATTCAGAACTTAGCAATGGTATTGACCTTGACACCTGTCCTCATTGCCTTGTTCTTTACTTGGGCAAATACTTTAGCTGAGAATTCCATCCAAATTCTCTGTTTTAGATGTATTTTTAGCAAAGAATTCCATCAAATCATTGATCCATGAAAATTATAATATTAAAGGCACAAAGGTGTACTAGTATCTAATTGCTGTAATTGTGTTGAAAAAATTCACATAAATTTCCTTTAGGGTCTTCATCATGTGCAATGGATTTCATGAACTTACTTCAGTGTAGAAGGATTTCAAAGCATTGCTCTATAAAGGACTATAAGCAATTATTGTCTGTCAAGAGAGAAAGGGTAAAAGAAAGCAATCTGGGAAGTTTATATTGTAAAAGAAACTATTTTTGTAATTCTAGGATGGCAGAAATACTGACTAAAGTCCTTCTAACTCTGGAACTTTCTGTTTCATGCATGGCTTCCCACCCCCACCCCTTCAGACCAACAATAGGTTGGGACCATTATTGTTTGTACAAGCAATATGCTGACAGACTCTAAATGTAATACAGCCCTCCTGAAAAATGAGGGAAGCATGTAATCATACAAAGAGGAAAATACCTAGTGATTTCCAATCTTCTGAAAATAGTAGTCTTCTATTGGGTTTATTTCATGATTATAAAAGCCTAATAACCAGGATAGCTGAAAGCAAATGTGATTTATTAGGCTCTCTCACACAGGAGATAAACCCATAATGTGCAGACAAACAGTTTTAAAGGAATATGCTAAGAAGAAAATTGTCAACAGCTTGCTTACTCTGTAGCTCCAGAATGTGATGATTTGAGTCTCAGAAATACCAGAGTTGATGAATGGTAGAAGCAAAATTATAACTGTTGTTCCATGGTGAGATAAACTTTCAGTTCGGTGAAGAAAATATAGATTACTGAAACTGATTGCAAGCAATCAGCACTGTCTATTCTTCTTCCCTAACTGAGCAATGTTTGAATGTGTGCCTTTCAGGCAAATGCATTAATAACATTTAGCCACTAGGTATTTGTGGAAGAAATTGCAAATTATTTTTAATTTGTTGGTTTGGTGAAGCGATAATATATTGAGCCATAAGAGAGGGGGTAAAAAAAAATAACCCATTGGTATATGACTTCTATTTGCATATGTAAATCTATTAATGTGCACACCACCATGCTATTCTTATATAAGCTCCCACACAAAGAAAAGGGTTAATAGACAGGAAGACTTTTTAAAAAAAAAATCTATGGCCATGTTGTGAAATGTGAATTTAGCACATAACTCATTGGAGGCTCCAATGAGTTATGGGCCTCATTTACTGTACATTACAGGCATTTTCTCCATATTTCTTTTCAACAAGGAATACAGTTTAAATTAGTTTCATGTTGGGTTTTCTAGGATCTTTCACGGACTCCCTTCTGCCACAAACTCTAATATTCCTGGTCTTTTAATTCCACAGTAAGAGGCTATTAAGTGCTGTTCTTTAATTACTGTGTGAGGCAGGGCCTCGGGAACATGTTCTGTAATAGCCACAAGCAGACTAGGCATTAGATTCAAGCATGCGCAGTCAGGTGACACATTTAAAGGAGATGCTCATTATCCGTGGATAAAGGTGAGTGGACAGCATATTAGTGACGGGGAACATAGAGATGGGGCACTTTGGGACGAAGCATTCAGACCCAGATTCGTTGGTCCAGAGAAGAAACTGTGATAAGCAACAACATCCTGAAGGGTTAAGAATATTAAAGGACCCCATTTCCCATAACTTAGCTCATAAATCATATTTTCAGGTACTTTACATGATTTATGAGAGGCTGGCTGTCTGCATGATCAGTAAGTTGCATTAAAATGGCAATTGGTACTTCCAAAACAGAGCCTTCTGATAAGAATCCAAATCTGAGAGAAGGCAAATCTCTGCAGACCAGTCAGCCAAAGGCTACAGTATAAAGGTAACAACTACAATTTATTCTCTGTGTTTAAAAAGTTAGGATGGAAATCAGAATATTAGGAGAGAAAAACATTGGACTGAAATCATGACATTTAGACTTTTTTTGTTTGGTTGTTTATTTCTGTGACCTTGATCAAGTCATTTACTTTGCTTATTGTTAGTTTGGTAAAATAAGAGTTGATACTTAACATCCTTGTATATATACATATGCTTATATATAAGTACCCTCAAATATTTTAGTCCTATGCATATAATTTGCATAGTCTCCAAGTAATTTACTGATAAATTCCTCAGTCCAAATGCATGCTAAATATTATATGCATATATTCCAAATACACATATGTATACTATATGTTCTGTGATAATTATGTTTAATTATTTAAAATTATATTTGCCTAAAGTGAAATTTAAGAAAAGAAGCTGAAGCAGTCATACGGTTGCACATATATGAAATATAAATGCATGCATTCATTAGAAGATATGCAAGAAATATATATCATTTAAAAATACCTCTATTGTAATGCATGCATAAGTAATTGGTCACTTTTCCAACCATCAGCTTTGAGGTTTTGTTATTTAATTTTAAGTCCTATTTTGAAAATCATAAATGCAATGGCAGAACAGTATTACATTTATGAATGAGATTATAAAATGTAATCAAACACTCTCTTTAATATTGTATTAAATAAAGACAGCATGTAGGCTGTCTTAGAAATAAAAAACTTATATAGGAAATTATTTCTTGCCTTTGTTACTGAGGCAATGAAGGATCAAAGGGGAAGCTGATCAAGGGTGACTTGTCGCTTTACATTAGCGAGAGTAATTTCCACTTGAAGGGAGAATGCAGACTCATAACTTTGTTGTTAGACCTGTGTTTAAATGGCTCACTTCTGTGTCTGAACTTGGTCTGAGTGTCTGGTACATGTAAGAAAGTTTTCTGAACCTAGCCAAATGCCCAGGTGTCCCAATGACCTCTTCAAAAGGCACACTAAGCCATGAAGAACACTTGAAGTTGATTTGCTTGAACATGTTAACTATGTAACAGCCCCCAGCTATTTGAGAAACAAGAGTATGATTTGACACCACGAATCAGCTTACAATAATTAAATGTATACTTTTCATTAAGAACAGGAATCTATACTTGGGTTTGTTCACAGAAAGCAGTGTTTCCTCAAAGCCAGTGCATTCCTTAGCTAAAACGCATTTTGTTCTTCACAATTTCTTTCTCAGCCACGTTAAGGATCAGCAGTCCTTCAGATCTGGCTATTTGGTTATCAGTCCTTTGGTTTAAGTCCTTTGGTTTAATAGCTGCGTCACTCACTCATGCTTCTCTGTTGAGGACAGGATGTGTTCCTAGACCAGGGATTCCCTTAGCCTTGGGCTCAGCATTACTCATTCAATGAAGCTCTAAGAAGCTGATTTGTAAGTCATATTTAAGTTTTCTATACAGAGTGAACACACACACACATGCAAGTACTTAGAGTCTGCAAATCTGTGTATGTGTGTGTATATTAAAACCGTAAACATATAATTCTAAATAGCCAGTGATTATTTGAGTTGCAAAAGAAGGATAAGTTCTATGTTGGCATTTAAATCATGGACATAAATATTATTAAGTTAAAAAATAAAAATGCATTTGATATTGGAGGTAAAATATTAAAATATGTATTGATATATATTAAAAGATTCTGATCAATTAAGTGTTCTAAATGCCATGAAAAATAGGCCTTTTCTTTTACATATTCACACACATGTTTTATTATACAAATTCATTTATGGAGGGAATGTAGTGCTATTTTTCTCATGTACAGGACAAAGGAAAACTTATGCAACAATTAGGTGTCTTCTTTTACAATATGGGCCCCAAGGGATTAAACTAAGATTAAGCAGCCTGGCCAGTCAACATTATAGGATGAACCATCTCATGGTCCCCCTACTTTTATGATCAGTGACTAGCAATTTAATATTAACTTTCTTTAGGGTCTCTGTGTTTAAAGCATCATGTCTGTAAACAAGTAAAATATAAATTAATAAAAATAGTTTAGTGTTACTAATGTTAACAGATACCTGATGGTTGACAGGGTTTTGGTTGTCTGTGCTTTTATTTGAGGCTATACATTTGTTCATATACCCATTGACTCAAAGGAGTATCTGAGAAAGGTTTTCTCTCTCTTTAGTTTTTATTTCAGAGGCGAGTTAAATTTATCAAGGCTTCATTTGATTGAATTAATAGCAAACATAAAAGAATATTGTCAATTCAAACGGCTGATAACTATCCTTGTAACAGATATGTTTGCTACCTTATTTATTTTCGCTTAACCCTTACTATTTGTAAGTAAGGGACTTTTTGATGAATTACATTTCTATCTCTCTTTCTTTCAGAAACATATCTAGAATGACATTTGCTCATATTATCTTGTAGACTTGTGTCATCTGAATCCCAGAGTAGATGGAAAACTAAGGTATGATTGTGGCTGTGAGGTAGAATTCCTTGTTCACAGAGCTGGAGTGTTTTTCAATTACATGTATGCCTTAGTACATCCAAAATGCAAAGTTCAAATCCCAGCACTATAGAAAGAGGAGAATTTGAGTGGAGCTGTGTCTATAGCTCAATTGTTGGATGCTTAATAATCATTTATATTAGTTTTCTTTTTAAAGTTTTTTCTTTTCTAATTAATTTTATATTTTTGAAAGCTTTTTACACAGGCATTGGATCTACATTATCTCCACCTTTTCCCTTTCCAGTCTATGTGTCCCTCTCCAAAATTCAGGATCTTCTCTTTAATTATTATTGGGATAACTGCTCAGTTCTGTTTCAAAGGCACTGTTCTCCTATGTTCATCCACCTCCTTTGTCTTTACAGTCTTTTCACCCTGTTTTCCCCATGGTCCCTGAGTCTTTGGAGAAGAAATTACTGTATATATAGGATTTGAGAGTGAATATCCTGCCATGCCTTATTTTCTTCATGTTAATCAGTTGTGAATATCCTTGTGAATAACCATCTATAGCAAGCAGAAACTTATCTAATGAGGTCTGAGAGAAGCACTAATATATAGATAGAGGGATATGGCACAAGAAGCCAATTGAATAATATGTATGTTCACTTTGCAGAATAATAGCAGAAGCTCCTCCCCTGGCACTGGCCAATAATCTGTTGAGCCATGAGTTCTTGGCCCAGGAATGGAGTCAGGTATGAATTGTACCTTGTAGAACAGAACTTAAATATAAGCAGAAAAGTGGTTACTCTTGTGATGTTCATTCCACTGTTGCACCAAAGAGTACATGTCTTGGAAAGCCAGTCATTATTATAGTTCCAGGAGTCACAGCTGATTAGTTTTCCAGTAACATGCATAGCATAGTGGAAACTAGTCAGTAGTGGTAGGCATCCAGGTGATTATTCAGCTGATTATACAATGCTCTGTGGCTCATATACACAGTGCCTTTATCCATATGGTCTTATTGTCAAGTTCTGGATAGTAAAAAATAGCATTAGCCATAGACTTTAATGTCTGAGGGTCTGTGGAAATTCATGGGCCAACAGCTCCAAGGTAAGAAAGTCAATCCTGGCACTAGACTTTTCATGTGTTAGCAACCTTCGGTGTCTAGGATGGTTCTTGTAGTTCCATTAAATGATAACTGCATTTTAATTCCTTTTTAGATATGTATAGCTACATATCTTAGGAAGTTTCTGTGATAATAGTTAGGTTTTATATGACTTTTCTTGAAGGATCTTTAGAGTTATTTATCTTTTTCCTTAGTCCCTCTGCTATCCTGCCTTATCATCTCTGTAGCCTTTTTTGTACCATAAATACCTTCTAAGATGTTTATTTCTTTTTTTTAATTCTTATATTTTTGCCTAATTGTTTCCTTTTGAAATGTTTATTTAGAAATGTACTCCTCTAAGTCCTCTTCTCTCCATCCGGGGGACGGGGAAACTGGGAAAAGGGAAAGCTTTTGGATTGTAAACAAAGAATATAGAAAAAAAATATATAAAGAAATTTACTCCTTATGGCATATATACATATATACGATTAAGTAGGTTATAATTTATTGCTTTCACAGTTGATTAACCAACTTGATTTATCTACTTAATTGCAATCATATATCAAATCTAATGCCTAGCACATGTGTATTTACATGGTCTTGTTAATAGACTACCTATAACTTCTCCATGCTCTATTTTGCTGTTGCTATCATCAGGCTGCTTTTACTTTCACAGGCATTGAAAATACCTGATTGTCAGAAATTCTTCTACATCTTCACTTCTAGAAATGCGTTCATTTTTATCAGGATTTGAGAAAGTCCTAAAGAGACTGAAGCTTAATGGGTTTTAAATGTTTTTCTTCTAAAACTGTGGCTTTCCTTCCAGGGACAGAGTGTCAACTTTCTGTCATGACATACTTGGTATTCAAAAATGTAGTGGCAACTGGTTGCAGTTTGGCGTTTTAAACACTAAAATAAGCACTGGCCATGGTCTTCTCTTGTATTTGCAAGCCATTGGCATAGGGCAACCTGCAACATTTACTTTTAATAAGGTGGAAAAATAAAATTATGAACACATTAAAAAATAAATCAGTTGTTTCTCTGAGATGCAGTTTCCTGGGTTCCAAATTAAATCACCACAAGGTTGTTTTTGTTTTGTGTGCAATGGTGAGGCACAGTTAAATTTTAATTTACATTTTAAAACCCATTAGTTCTCCAAACAAAAACAGTATGTGTCATTTTTGAATTTATTTGTTGACAACTCATGCTTTTATTACATAATTAATTTAAAGCAAATGAAACGGTATGCATCACTTGTTAAATGGAAAAAGTAAAAATTTGTCTTTATATAACATGGATATTATTAACAATTATATTAGCATCCTTATAATGTATTTAATAATATATGAGACCCAAACTACTGTTTTCTTAGGCCACTTATTATGCCCTCAGAAAATGATAAAATGATAGAAAATAATCATAAAGTGCTCAAAAGGGTATATGCAAGAGAGTTGTGTGTTTTGAAATAAAAGCAAGAGTCAGTTGTTTGCCAGGCCATGTTTCTCTTCTTTTATTCTTCTGTTCCCGAACTTATGATTAAGTGCCCAGTGTTTTTTCTGCCTTGTTCCTACTTCTTGTTGGCTTTTGTTCAAGATTGCCTACCAAGGCCTGACTTCTTAGAAACTACAGAGGCCAGGAAAGGTGCTAAGGAACATGACAATCAAGACTCATTTGAAATGTAAATAAAGAATATATCTAATAAAAATTAAAAATTAAAAATTAAAAACTTAAAAAAAAGTAAAATTTGAATCTAATTTTTTAAAAAAGGACTCAGCTGTCATTTAACACTTTGGCTATTTTTCTTCCTGACTGTAAAGCTATTGATCTAAACAGAACAATAACCTTGGATAATTTGAATTCCTAGCTAGTGACTTAATTTGATTAGCAATGTTAATATTTTATAAGGAAATCGGTATTTTTCTTTTAAATACCTACTTTAAAAGTTTTATTGTAATGCCATGGATTTATGATATCTCGAGGCATAGATGTTTTCATTTGGAGCATTCTTGGATGGATTGTTCACATTCTTGCACAATCAACTGGCTAATAGAATTCAGTATACAAAACTTTCTTTCTGAGGTATTTGGCATCACAATAGATTCATAGCAAATTTAAAAAAATAATTCAAAAATGTAACTGTCTGAAAACCCATCTATAATAATAAAGTCCTCCTAATTTATTAGGTCATAAAGAACGCTAGCCTTAAGACTTTTAAGCTTTGTTCAAATATTTTGATATGTATCCTTCACATTTGTATTGTATATCCCACAGAATTTGAGGTCCAGCTCTGTAAAAATAATGTAGAAACCTACAGGAAGATAGACTAGAAATAATTTGGTTCCTTTAATTAGCATTACTACATTATTTAATCTCTTAACCTTCTATGTCTTCAAGCATCTAGCAGTCTTTAAACTTTTTAAAACTTGTAAGCTCCAAGATATCTTGGTATTTACCTCTAAATGGCTCAAACCTCAAACAAGGTGGTAGAAAGACAGACAGACAAAGAAATAAAGACTACTGACTTTTATCTAGAGAAAGATTCTTTCTGCTGTGAGGCAAAGAAGGCAAGACAGTCCCATGGTGACACCTTAGTACCAGTTCAAGAACATGGTCAAGGCTCAATCGAATACTCCTGTTGTTTTACACTCAAAAGTAGCATAGACATTTAGTAACAGTAGATTGAAAATGTCAAGATTGTCTTTATCCACAGCTGCTGTGATCTAATGGCTTAACCAACTCAAAATGTTCTCCAATGTAATTACCCTGGGACCTTAGCTTAACACTTAGACAGGCTTAAGGATAATTGAGGTTGTTTCATCAAAATATAGTGGAAGTAATAGAAACCCATCAGTTATGTTGTTGAGAAGCTGGCATATCTGTGAATTACAATAGAGCTAATGTGTTCTTCCTTCATTCGGGTTACATAATGTTTTCCCTACAGTCTAAGATTCTGAGTTTTTCCCCTAGTTACACACCTCTTCATTTTAACCATCACAGCATTTAGAATAGTTTATCTGTAGGATAATTTGAAAGCGACATTTACTCTACACATTGAGTTAAATGGTCCAGGGTTCTAAAACTTTCACCATCTTTCAGATTTTAGTAGGTATATAGAGTGTGGTGAATTGCTGAGATCTGCTGTAAAATCTAATGTTTCAAATTCATATACCCAGAGGATTCCCCACCATGTAATAAGGATACATGCTCTACTATGTTCATAGCAGCCCTATTTATAATTGCCAGATGCTGGAAAGAACCCAGGTATCCCTCAACAGAAGAGTGGATGCAAAAAAATGTGGTATATCTACACAATGGAGTACTATTCAGCCATTAGAAACAATGAATTCATGAAATTCTTAGGCAAATGGATGGAGCTAGAGAACATCATACTAAGTGAGGTAACCCAGACTCAAAAGGTGAATCATGGTATGCACTCACTAATAAGTGGTTATTAACCTAGAAAACTGGAATACCCAAAACATAATCCACACATCAAATGAGGTACAAGAAGAAAGGAGGAGTGGCCCCTGGTTCTGGAAAGACTCAGTGAAACAGTATTCGGCAAAACCAGAACGGGGAAGTGGGAAGCGGTGGGTGGGAGGGCAGGGGAAGAGAAGGGGGCTTACGGGACTTTCGTGGTGTGGGGGGCTAGAAAAGGGAAATCATTTGAAATGTAAATAAATTATATCGAATAAAAAAAATTAAAAAAAAAGCAATATGAATTTGAACTTATGAACCTGTCAGCTAAAATCTCATGTTAACCGCTTTACCAAACAAATGAAATTGAACAAAACTAAAACCAATAAGTTAAAGTACATAAGGAAATGTTGACAGAGGTAGGACAGCTGCAGGAATGGACGTGTTGATTATGCATGGTGACCCTGTTGCTATTAATGCCTGAGAATTATGTATATCCAAACTCATCACAATATATTATCTTAGTTATATGTAATTTCTAGAGATACCTCAACAAAATGGAAGCTTGTATAAATGCATAGACTGAATTAGAACAGGAATAAAAATGCTCAGACTTAAGTTTACAGTAATAAATTATTACTATTAGGAACAATTAAGAATAAAGTATAATTCATTATAATTGAGGACAGGGATACAGGAACAGAGGTTGGGAAGGAAAACAAACTTTTTGTAGAAATGGTCTTACAAGGTGTGTCTGTCTTTCTCCACTTCTTCCCCCCCTTATCTCCTCCTATTCCCCTTCCCTCATTTTCTCCCATCTCTCTGTAGTCTTACACCCAGCCCCAGGTTATGTGTGTTTTTCTGTTCTTTTGGTAGAGTTTGAGCTTAGTTCATTTCATTGGAAGAAACACAGCATGCTAAGAGATTCCTAATATTAAACTTGTATCTGATGGAATTTAACAGGATAAGATAGTGTTCTTAAAGTGTAGTCCTTAAAAATAGGCTTCATGCTCTTCTTCCCACCTCCGTTCTGAGTTCTCCATGCAAGAACAGCCCTAAACAGCTCTCTGTCTTGATATGGTCCAAATCATTTGATTTAGTGGAAAATGTATCCAATGCTTTCAAATCAAAATCACATGAGACCTTTGTAGGAAGATGCACCCAAAAAGCTCACAAAAAAGAAACATAATATAATCAACCATTCATAGTTCATACAACAGCTTCCTCTCCTTTACAGCTTTCTATGTGGTATGAATGACATGGGTTAACTTTTTCTTCTTCTTTTTTCTTAAATGAATCCCCATATCTCCCAGATCCTTTCTTAAAAACCAATTTGCTCCTTGAAATTTAACTTTGCAAAATTTACTCAGCTATTATCCCAACATGGCGATGCAATTGTATGCTTAATGGAAGCCTCGGACCACATGACACCTCTACCTTGCAACAATCATCCCGATGCACAGGAGGCTAATATAGCCCAATTTTTCAAAACCACCACTTAATCTTATTCCTTTACCTCAAATTTCATCCCTTTAATGACTTTAAGCGATTCTTGAGTTTTTTCTGCTTCCGACTCATTTGCATTTTTCTTGGTTGCTGGCTGTTGAACAGCTGCTGTTTCCTCCTAAGAAGTGGGTGGAGGATGGTTTCCATGGTGATAGCGATGACTCTGCTCAATGTGGACATCTCTAGTATCCCACTGCCTTTGTAATTTTCAGCATCCATTTCGCATGGAGCTGCTTAAGTCACTTAATTTCCTTGTGTCAGTGAACTATTTGAAATTAGGACTTAAAGATTTTTTATTAGATATTTGCTTTATTCACATTTCACATGGTATCCCATTTCTGCATTAGCCCTCTGAATTTTTTTTAAATTGGTACTATTTTGTGGTTTTCATTTTAACTGATGTAAACACATATTTAATTACCATTGAGGTCTTCCATGCTGCTGAAAGCTAAAGAGCTACAAAGTCTATTACAGAGCACCTTGCTCCAGCGCTTAAGCCATAGTAGGCATAAAACACAAGCTTATTAACTTGAGGCAATATAAAAGAAAGTTGTGTATCTATTATGTTGCTACTAGGGAAACAAAGGAAAGATTAAATTATAGTTAGCACTGGACTACCATTAGAAAGTTCATTAATTATATCTTCTCTAACCATGTCATGTCTTACAGGATGCCTTTTATTTAATTTTTATTAGTTTGCTAAGCATTTCATACAACACATTTTTACCATATTCACCTCCCTGCCCCAATTCATGCTCTTTCTTTATCCAAACAGATTTGTGTCATTAGTTTTTTTTTCCTTCTCAAACCTTTCTCAGATGTGATGTCTTTACTGGATAGTGGTGTATTTACCAGGGGGCTACAGTCTTAGAGGAAAGACTGGCTTTTCCTCTCTTAGAAGCAAGCTGAAAAAAATCAAAGAGCACACAAAAAGGACTGTTTTATATAGTACTTTTCTAATGCTATGACAAAACATCTGACAAAGGCAAATTATAGAAGAAAGGATTCTATAAGTTAGGGTAGAGTTCACCTCTGTCTGGGAAGTTATGGAAGCAGGCATTTGGCAATGTTTTTAATTCTGATGAAATAACACACATCAAAGAAGAGGAAAGTGAGATTGACATTATTCTTAGTTAAACTGTATGGACTCAGTACTGAAACATTGGGTATGAGTCTTCTGATTCTCCTAAAGATTTATTTATTCCTTTGTTTACTTTTTGTTTTTTGAAACAGGGTTTCACTTTTTAGCTCCAGCTGTCCTGGAATATACTCTGTAGACTAGGCTTGTATCAAATTCATAGAGGTCCACCTGCCTCAATGCTGGTATTAAATGCATGTGCTACCAGAGGAAGAAGAAGGAGAAGAAGAAGAAGAAGAAGAAGAAGAAGAAGAAGAAGAAGAAGAAGAAGAAGAAGAAGAAGAAGAAGAAGAAGAAGAAGAAGAAGAAGAAGAAGAAGAAAACAATTGCCCATGACTCAGAACATTATTGGGATCATCTGCATGACTTCTGTTTCCATGTGGGTATGGCTTCTACTTTTGGTTTGTATAGGTTTTATACATGGTATCACAATCACTTGAATGTTGAGTGCCTATAGAATACAAAGTTAAAGAAAATCTTGCCTCACCTCAGTTTTCAAAGTCACAAGTTTGGGTAATACAACTGGCATTATAGGAATAGGCAGATTAATCAAAAATATTAGTTGTATAAAGAATTTAAAATGAAGGAAGTAGGGTCTAGAGAGATGGATTAGCAGTTAAGGAGCCAGGCCACTCTTCTAGAAGACCCACTGTAACTACAATCAGGGATCTGATGCTCTCTTCTGGCCTCTGTAGGCACCAGGCATACACATGGTGTGCAAACATACATGGAGGCAAAACACCCATATATATATATATATATATATATATATATATATATATATATATATATATATATATATAATATATGTATATTATATATATATTAATATATATAATATATGTATATATTATATATATATACAATTTTTAATTTTATTAAAATAAGTTTTCAATTTAAAAAATTAAAATATGGGAAGAAAAAGTTAAAAACTTAAGTTCTCCTGCCATTATGTTATTCTTTATTCATCTAACTAATATTTATTAAAGAACTAGGCTTACTTCATACTGCTATACACCACAAATAAAAATTTAATGCAAAACCTCTACTCACTATCTGATGATTACAAATACTAAACTAATAAAACAGTAATAATTATTACTTTAGTTCAGATCTAATATGTTCCTCAGATGCTCACATGTTATAAGTTTGAGCTGCAGTATTTTTGGGGGCTTGTGAAATTCTTCAGATTTGGGACTTTATCCTAAGAAGTCATGTTATTGCCAACACACCCTTGGATGCTGAGACTCTGACATCTTATTCTTCCTTCCTGTTACTTTATCAACCACGATGTAATAAACTTCTTATGTCATGTACTCCCATCATGGTATTCTAATTTAACACACAACAAAAGACAATGGGCCAATCAAACATGGAAAGAAGCCTTTTCATCTTTTAAATTTATTATCATAGGTGCTTTTCCCCCCACAGCAATGAAATAGTGATTAATACTAAAGCAGTAATTGTATCTCTGGCAGCTCAGTGGTTACATGTGAGTATAAAAGCATTTGATAAAAAGACATAATTTAGATTGAAGTCCTTATGCCTAAATAACAATCCCTGACCTAAGTATGATCTAACTCGATGAGGTTAAATACGAGGTTTAAGCGGAGGTACCATTGCTTTCTTTTTATTTGTTTTTATTTTTTTATTCGATATATTTTCTATTTACATTTCAAATGATTTCCCCTTTTCTAACCCCCCACTCCCCGAAAGTCCTGCAAGCCCCCTTCTCTCCCCCTGTCCTCCCACCCACCCCTTCCCACTTCCCCGTTCTGGTTTTGCCGAATACTGCTGCACTGAGTCTTTCCATAACAGGGGGCCACTTTTCCTTTCTTCTTGTACCTCATTTGATGTGTGGATTATGTTTTGGGTATTCCAGCTTTCTAGGTTAATATCCACTTATTAGTGAGTACATACCATGATTCACCTTTTGAGTCTGGGTTACCTCACTTAGTATGATGTTCTCTAGCTCCATCCATTTGCCTAAGAATTTCATGAATTCATTGTTTCTAATGGCTGAATAGTACTCCATTGTGTAGATATA
Organism: Apodemus sylvaticus; assembly: GCF_947179515.1. Taxonomy (NCBI): domain Eukaryota; kingdom Metazoa; phylum Chordata; class Mammalia; order Rodentia; family Muridae; genus Apodemus; species Apodemus sylvaticus. Next base: position 59,989,808 of record NC_067482.1, on the reverse strand, counting down.
CCACATTTTTTGCATCCACTCTTCTGTTGAGGGATACCTGGGTTCTTTCCAGCATCTGGCAATTATAAATAGGGCTGCTATGAACATAGTAGAGCATGTATCCTTATTACATGGTGGGGAATCCTCTGGGTATATGCCCAGGAGTGGTATAGCAGGATCTTCTGGAAGTGAGGTACCCAGTTTTCGGAGGAACCGCCAGACTGATTTCCAGAGTGGTTGTACCAATTTGCAACCCCACCAGCAGGGGAGGAGTGTTCCTCTTTCTCCACACCCTCTCCAACACCTGCTGTCTCCTGACTTTTTAATCTTAGCCATTCTGACTGGTGTAAGGTGAAATCTCAGGGTTGTTTTGATTTGCATTTCCCTAATGACTAATGAAGCTCAGCATTTTTTAAGATGCTTCTCAGCCATCCGAAGTTCTTCAGGTGAAAACTGTTTAACTCTGTACCCCATTTTTAATAGGGTTGTTTGGTTTTCTGGAGTCTAACTTCTTGAGTTCTTTATATATATTGGATATTAGCCCTCTATCTGATGTAGGGTTAGTGAAGATCTTTTCCCAATTTGTTGGTTGCCTATTTGTCCTCTTGATGGTGGCCTTTGCCTTACAGAAACTTTGTAATTTTATGAGGTCCCATTTGTCAATTCTTGCTCTTAGAGCATACGCTATTGGTGTTCTGTTCAGAAACCTTCTCCCTGTACCGATGTCCTCAAGGGTCTTCCCCAGTTTCTTTTCTATTAGCTTGAGAGTGTCTGGCTTTATGTGGAGGTCCTTGATCCATTTGGATTTGAGCTTAGTACATGGAGACAAGGATGGATCAATTTGCATTCTTCTGCATGCTGACCTCCAGTTGAACCAGCACCATTTGTTGAAAAGGCTATCTTTTTTCCATTGGATGTTTTCAGCCTCTTTGTCGAGGATCAAGTGGCCATAGGTGTGTGGGTTCATTTCTGGATCTTCAATCCTGTTCCATTGATCCTCCTGCCTGTCACTGTACCAATACCATGCAGTTTTTAACACTATTGCTCTGTAGTATTGCTTGAGGTCAGGGATACTGATTCCCCCAGACTTTCTTTTGTTGCTGAGAATAGTTTTAGCTATCCTGGGTTTTTTGTTATTCCAGATGAGTTTGATAATTGCTCTTTCTAACTCTGTGAAGAATTGAGTTGGGATTTTGATGGGTATTGCATTGAATCTGTATAGTGCTTTTGGCAAAATGGCCATTTTAACTATATTGATTCTACCGATCCATGAGCATGGGAGGTTTTCCCATTTTTTGAGGTCTTCTTCCATTTCCTTCTTCAGAGTCTTGAAGTTCTTGTCATACAGATCTTTCACATGTTTGGTAAGAGTCACCCCAAGATAATTTATACTGTTTGTAGCTATTGTGAAGGGGGTCATTTCCCTAATTTCTTTCTCAGCCTGCTTATCCTTTGAGTATAGGAAGGCCACTGATTTGCTTGAGTTGATTTTATAACCTGCCACTTTGCTGAAGTTGTTTATCAGCTGTAGGAGTTCTCTAGTGGAGTTTTTGGGTCACTTAGGTAGACTATCATGTCATCTGCAAATAATGATAGTTTGACATCTTCCTTTCCGATTTGTATCCCTTTGACCTCCTTCTGTTGTTGAATTGCCTGATCTAGTACCTCAAGTACAATATTGAAAAGATAAGGAGAGAGGGGGCAGCACTGTCTAGATTTTAGTGGGATTGCTTCAAGTTTCTCTCCATTTAGTTTGATGCTGGCTACCGGTTTGCTGTATATTGCTTTTACTATGTATATAGGCCCTGAATTCCTTTTCTTTCCAAGACTTTAAGAATGAAAGGATGCTGAACTGTGTTAATTGCTTTTTAAGCATCCAATGAAATGACCATGTGGTTTTTTTCTTTGAGTTTGTTTATGTAGTAGATTGCATTGATGGATTTCTGTATATTCAACCAACCCTGCATTCCCGGAATAAAGCCTACTTGATCATGGTGGATGATCATTTTGATGTGTTCTTGGATTCGGTTGGCAAGAATTTTATTGAGTATTTTTGCATCGATGTTCATAAGGGAAATTGGTCTGAAGCTCTCTTTATTTGTTGGATCTTTGTGTGGTTTTGGTATCAGCGTAATTGTGGCTTCATAGAAGGAACTGGGTAGTGTTCCTTCTGTTTCTATTTTGTGGAATAATTTGAAGAGTATTGGTGTTAACTCTTTTGAAAGTCTGATAGAATTCTGCACTGAAACCATCTGGTCCTGTGCTTTTATTGGTTGGAAGACTTTCTATGACTCCTTCAATTTCTTTAGGCATTATGGGACTGTTTAGATGATCTATTTGGTCCTGATTTAATTTTGGTATTTGGTATCTGTCAAGGAAATTGTCCATTTCCTCCAGATTCTCCAGCTGTGTTGGGTACAGGCTCTTGTAGTAGGATCTGATGATTTTTTGGATTTCTTCAGTTTCCGTTGTTATATCTCCCTTTTCAGTTCTAAGTTTGTTAATTTGGATACTTTCTCTGTGCCCTTTGGTCAGTCTGGCTAAGGGTTTATCTATTTTGTTGATTTTCTCAAAGAACCAGCTCCTGGTTTTGTTGATTCTTTGTATGGTTCTCTTTGTTTCTACTTGATTGATTTCAGCCCTGAGTTTGATGATTTCCTGCCTTCTACTCCTCTTGAGTGAAATAGCTTCTTTTTGTTCCAGGGCTTTCAGGTGTGTCATTAAGCTGGTAATGTATGCTCTCTCCATTTTCTTTTTGGAGGCACTCAGGGCTATGAGTTTTCCTCTTAGCACTGCTTTCATTGTGTCCCATAGATTTGGGTATGTTGTGTCTTCATTTTGTTTGTGTTCTAAAAAGTCTTTAATGTCTTTCTTTATTTCTTCCTTGACCAAGGTATCATTGAGTAGAATATTGTTCAATTTCCACGTGTATGTGGATTTTCTGTTGTTTTTGTTGCTATTGAAGACCACTTTTACTCCATAGTGATCTGATAGGAGGCATGGGATTAGTTCGATCTTCTTATATTTGTTGAGGTCTGTCTTGTGACCAATTATATGGTCGATTTTGGAGAAGGTACCATGAGGTGCTGAGAAAAAGGTATATTCTTTTGCTTTAGGATAGAATGTTCTATATATACCTGTTAAATCTAATTGGTCCAAAGCTTCAGTTAGTTTCATTGTGTCCCTGTTTAGTTTCTGTTTTCCTGATCGGTCCATTGAGAAAAGTGCAGTGTTGAAGTCACCCACAATTATTGTGTTAGGTGCAATGTGTGCTTTGAGCTTTAATAAAGTTTCTTTTACGAAAGAGGGTGCCCTTGCATTTGGAGCATAGATGTTCAGGATTGAAAGTTCTTCTTGTTGTATTTTTCCTTTGACCAGCAAGAAGTGTCCCTCAGAGTCTCTTTTGATGACTTTGGGTTGAAAGTCCATTTTATCTGATATTAAAATGGCTACTCCAGCTTGTTTCCTGAGACCATTTGCTTGTAAAATTGTCTTCCAGCCTTTTACTCTAAGGTAGTGTTTGTCTTTGACCCTTAGGTGTGTTTCCTGTAACCAGCAAAATGTAGGGTCCTGTTTACGTATCCAGTCAGTCTATGTTTTTTATTGGGGCATTGAGCCCATTGATGTTAAGAGATATTAAGGAATAAAGATTGTTACTTCTTGTCATTTTTGATGTTATTTTTTAAATTTGATTGGTTAACTTCTTTTGGGTTTGATGAAAGGTTACTATCTTGCTTTTTCCAGAGTGAAGTTTCCCTCCTTGTATTGGTGTTTTCCTCCTATTATCCTTTGTAGGGCTGGGTTTGTGGATAGATATTGGGTAAACTTGGTTTTGTCGTGGAATATCTTAGTTTCTCCATCTATGGTGATTGAGAGTTTTGCTGGATATAGTACTTTTGGCTGGCATTTGTGTTCTCTTAGAGTCTGCATGAGATCTGCCCAGGATCTTCTAGCCTTCATAGTCTCAGGTGAAAAGTCTGCTGTGATTCTGATAGGTCTTCCTTTATATGTTACTTGGCCTTTTTCTCTTACTGCCTTTAATATTCTTTCTTTGTTTAGAACATTTGGTGTTTTGATTATTATGTGACGGGAAGTATTTCTGTTCTGGTCCAGTCTGTTTGGAGTTCTGTAGGCTTCTTGTATATTCATGGGCATCTTTCTCTTTAGGTTAGGGAAGTTTTCTTCCATAATTTTATTGAAGATATTTGCTGGCCCTTTAAGTTGTAAATCTTCACTCTCATCTATGCCTATAATCCTTAGGTTTGGTCTTCTCATTGTGTCCTGGATTTTCTGGATATTTTGGGTTACAAGCTTTTTGCTTTTTGCATTTTCTTTAACTGTTGAGTCCATGGTTTCTATGGTATCTTCAGCATCTGAGATTCTTTCTTCTATCTCTTGTATTCTGTTGTTGATATTTACATCTATGTCCACTGATTTCTTCCCAAGGCTTTCTATCTCCAAAGTTGTCTCCCTTTGAGTTTTCTTAGTTGTTTCTACTTCTGATTTTAGATCCTGGATGGTTTTGCTTAGCTCCTTCACTTGCTTGTTTGTGTTTTCCTGTAATTCTTTAAGAGATTTTTGTGTTTCCTCTTTCATGACCTCAGCCTGTTGACCAAAGTTCTCCTGTATTTCTTTAAGTGTTTTTTGTGTTTCATCATTATTGGCTTTTGTATTCTCCTGGATTTCTTTCAATGATTTTTGTGTTTCCCTTGCAAGGGCTTCTAACTTTTGATCCATTTTCTCCTGAATTTCTTTAAGTATGTCCTTCATGTGTTCCTGTACCAGCATCATGACCAGTGATTTTAAATCCAAATCTTGTTCTACTGGTGTGATGGGGTATCCAGGACATGCTGGTAGAGGAGAATTGGGTTCAGATGTTGCCATATTGCCTTGATTTCTGTTAGTGACGTTCCTGCGTTTGCCTTTTGCCATCTAGTTCTCACTGGTGTTAGTTGGTGTTGTCAATGCTGGACTCACCAGTGCAAGCTGCCCCTTCCCAGGTGGCCTCTGGTGCACAGCTTACCTCCTGCACTGCCTCTTTCAGGACCTGGAGATGTGGTGTTGCTGCTCATGCTGATCTGGATCCGGAAGCAGAGAGGTCTGAGGGCTACTGCCAGAGGCCTCAGGACTGAAGCCTAAGCTCTGTGCCACAGGAATGAGCTGTGCTCTGAGCTCCCAGACTGCCTCTGGGTGCACACCAGGTCTCCCGCACTTCCTGGAGACTGAGTGTTGTGGCCCAGGCTGTTCAGATCCCAAAGCAGGTGCCTGAAGGCTCTTGCTGGGGCCCGCTGGATTCACGGGAACACGCTGACTTCTCCCCGCTGGCCTCCGGAAGCCCCACTTGCCTCTTTCAGGAGCTGGAGATGTGGTGTTGCTGCTCAGGCTAATGGATCCGGAAGTGGAGAGGTCTGAGGGCTACCGCCAGAGGCCTCAGGACTGGTAACATTGCTTTCTGACAGCTAATATCTTGGCTCAGTTCTGGTATTTGAGAAACAATTTTAGAAGTCCATTCCTATCTGTCTTAACTTTTTTCTATTGCTGTGATAAAACATTGTGACACAAGACACTCAAGAGAGAAAATATTATTTAAGCTCCCAGTTTGAGGTTGCAGTCCATCAGGGAGGTTACGGTGGTAGGTGCTGGTAGGTAACTCCATCATACTCACAAGCACGAAGCCTTCTTCATTTTTACAATTCTAGATTAAATGGAGAGAATGGTGCCACCAGGTTCTGACGACTTTCCTTAAAGTAATCAATACAACTCTCAACTGTAGTCAGGGCCAGAGGACTTTCTCCTGGGTGGTTTTAGATGGTGTAAAGTTAACAATTAACACAAGGGTCATATAAACATTATATAACTTCCATGTATAAAGGAATACAATGCAAAATGTTAAATTAGAAGCAAGGGAGAGCTAAAACCAGACTTAAAGTTCAATCAGCTTGAATTCATACTATACACTTTGGTGGGCAAAGACTAGAATCACATTTTTGTTTCAAGAACTCTAGGGTAGAGGTTCCCAGCCTGTGTGTTGCTATCTCCTTGTGGGGGCCCCATGCTGCATATAAGATATTTATATTATAATTTATAACATAGCAAATTACAGTTAAGAAGTAGCAATTGTAATCATTTTATGGATTGGACTGACCACATCACGAGTAAATGTAGTAATGGGCTGCAGTATTGCAGTATTACATCTTTCTACTGGCTAAATGGCAATTTCTTTATGTGACTAGATGATGTATATGTGAACCAGTTTGTGGAACTTAAAAATGATGTAGGGGTCAGTAGAAAGATGAATGAAGTCTCTATGATGTGCTATTCTCATACCATAAATTTCAAATGTCTTAGTTGTTTTTCTCTATCTACTATTTCTAGTAATCAACACCAATATACTATATTTTATTTATATTTGGGTTATATGTAAAATATTTTACTAAAATACCTGAGACATTTGACATTAGGGAAATAGTTAAGTCACCAAAATCAACAAAATATAAATTACTGTTTTGTCTAATTTTGCTTAGTCAACTAAAATGGGTGTTGTAGTTTATATGGGCATGTCCACAGAACCAGAACAATTATTTGAGCTACACTGTAAAAAGGAAAACCACATTTAAACAGTGATTATGTTCTTTACATGTGGGTGAATAAGGAAGCAAGGCAGAAATAGTTTGCCTAATGAAAAAATAAAATCACCACATATTTAGTTAAAAAGTTGGAAATAAGATATCAGAATAGAATATGCAAAGTACAGTTTGGTTACAGGGTTGGGTGGTTTCACCAGGACCATGGGATTGGTAAAATATATACTGATATTTCACTTGAAAACGTCAATTTAGAAGACTCAAGTCCACCCATCCTTTTTCAGTTCCCCCAGTTGACATTTGAGCCATTATGTCCTAAGTGTCTGGATGTGTGCCTGCACTCCACACTCATTTGGCCCAAGAATAGACATATCCTAATGTTGCTATTGGTCTCTTTGGGTACACTAATAGTTTAATTGTATTTTAAATTGATTTTTAATGCTCAGAGTCTCCCTAAGTGGATCTTTAAAATCTAGAAAATAAATACAGGTCTACATTATCACAGTGAAGTGGTCCCCTTTATAACACCACTGTGTCCGAAGGCTATTAGGAAGTCTAAGTAGTTAATGTTTGTAAAGTGCTTTAAAAGCATTAACTACAGACCAAAAGAAACAAATAATACCAACTTTTAATCACATCCTCTCATTTTGAATATCATGCCAGATATATAATTTGACATGTGTTTGTTCTTTAAAGATTTGCCCCAATAATTACAATTGGTGTCTGGCAAACTGCTCATAGTTGCTTTACATGTTATACAATGTAGAGTATTTAAGACATTCTAAGTGTGAAGTTCACAATAACACTGTGAGGTTGAGAGCCAGATTGGCAATATTAATTTGCTGATTTATGGGGCATTAACATTTGAGACAGAAAAATGAGTTGTGAAACACACAACCCCCAAACGAATGGCTTTATTACTACCCCCTCCATAAAGCATCATTAGAAGTTACATATGTTTTGCATCAGATCAGTTTGATTGTTGATAATACTTTACTTGAACACTATCCAAAATAATCTTTTAATAAGTGAATCTTCAGCTAAAGCACACCAAGCTAGGGCCATGTCTTTTGTTTATCAAGTAAGTCAATTCAAAATTATTTATATATCACCAGTAGAGGTCTGTTTTATGGGTTAAGTTGTGGGGACTCTGACTCCAAAAGATCATTTGGCAGAAAGCAGTAGTTTAAAACCATTCATGTTCATTCTAAGAGCAGGATTATTCCTTTTTGGTATTTGTTGGATATATGAGATAAAGAGCTCTCATTAGTTAGTTAACTCTCTCATTAGAGAGTTAGTATACTCTCATTCCTTCTCTTAGTTCAACCTTCTTTTGGATTTGGATTTATGCTGCTTGACTATATCTGAAAGTTGTGATAGCTAATCTCAAATGGTGGGCTTTCATCATCCCCTCAACTTTCCATCCCCAAAGAAAGTAGTTCATGGTTTGACAACTCTATGAGTCAAGTGATTTTTCTCCTTTAGGCAATTTGTGTCCAAAGAGGAGAATGATGTTATTGCCATTTTTCAATCTTGTTTATGAAACCATTTACAGCAGGCAGCTTTTTTATTTACAATTAGTGCAGAAATCTCGAATTTTCATTTGTTTTTCATTTTAGCAGACTTAATATATAAAAATACATAGCCTAAAATTAAAATTCGTTGGAATCCAGTGAAAATATATTATAAAAGTAAGTTGTTTTGCTGGAGCTGTAGTTCTTATTTTATTGGCTTTCCATTTTTTCTATTCTTTTTACTTTGTATATGTTTTCAATATTTTAAATAATGTAATTACTTTTCCAATTAAGATGTAATGTAATGGGTTTCAATATATTTATATTCATATATAAATGCAATATATATTTATAAATATCAGAATATATATCTGCATATACTATAGTGTCATTATATGTATATATAGTGTCAATTTCCTTTGCTCTTAGTCATCTGCTTTCTTCAATACCTTCCCTATCTCTCTTTACTCTCTCTTATTGAACACTTTCTTCCACATAGCTTGTACTTCTACTTTCAGGCCATATGTATATTTATTTTCAACCTTTAATTTGCAAGTAAGTCTGGGTCCTGACAGGAAGTAGAGGGCATGTTTGAAAGTAGCAATTTCAGCACACCTGAGGCCTTAGCATCCTTAGTACAGAAAAAAAAATTAAATAAACAAGAAAATCTTTAAGATAGGCTACCCTACATAATTTTTGTGTCCTGGAAGATTATAGAGACAAGCAGTAGGGGCTGGTATAGAGTGCTGAGGAGGCTGAGAAGCCCTCACAGAGTCTATGGCTTCGTGGATACATGGAATCTGAATCACACCTTAGCAAACAAGATTGGGAGGGCCCAATCTCTCTGTTCAATCTCGGCTTGGATGACACAGTCAATTGGCAAAACCCAAACAGACTCTAGAAGGCTGGAGACAGGGTTTAAAGATTTGTTCTATTGGAGGGAGTTTCTGGGTTCTGTAGTGGACAGGGAAGAATGGAAAGGCATCTCCAGAGAAGAAGGAAGCATGCCCCAGTAAAGTTCTCTTTCCCTGCACCGATTTTTACCTTGTTAGACACATGAGATATCTCAGTGTTTCATGTCTTTCCTACTTTATCAGAGCTCAGTGATTTCTGTAACAATGTGAAATATAGGCTAGCATGAAATCTTATTAACTTACAAACTTGTCCTTTTTGTGTGTGTTCTGTACGTATGACTGACAGGGTATTTTCACTGTCCTTTTGTGATGGGTAATATTCCATGTTGGATGGATAGGACAGCTCTCGCTTGGCTTCTACAAACAATACAGTGCTGCTATGTCATTTTTTTCTATCGCAATATTTTTAGTTGTGCTTTAACTTCAGTATTTCAAATAAGAATTTAATTTAGGTTTAATGAGGGAGTTATTATATGATAATTAAATATAAACTGATTATTATGAATATCTATTGGGGCATAACAACCTTTTTATTAAGATGAATATCTCTTAGCTAGTTGAGACTCAGTAAATAGGCTACTAATAATTAGTCTTAAGCTAACATTCAATGAAAGAATGCATGTAACTGCAGTACCTCAAATATAATGTGGTGGTTAGCTATTAAGTATCAATAGATTATTGAGGATATGGTTATTGAGTTTGGAGTCATACATCTTAATAAACATATAGCTGTACTGAAATAAGCCTCCATATGTCAGCTAGTATTTAATTATCAGAAGTATTTATAGCATGGTATTTTGATTTGCCTATTTATAATCAAGTAAATAATATAATAACTCTTTTATTAAATCTAATTTAAATCCATGCCAGAGTCATTTAAAGAGGAGCAGAAGTACAGTGCTTGAGTGGTATTTAATGTTTAATTCACTATAAAATTTTAAGCTTCTCTAATATGTTCAAAATTAACACACATATACATTTATATTTAGGATTAAGAATATTTAGTGGGGGCATATACCCAGAGGATTCCCCAGCATGCAATAAGGACACGTGCTCCACTATGTTCATAGCAGTCCTATTTATAATAGCCAGAAGCTGGAAAGAACCCAGGTATCCCTCAACAGAAGAATGGATGCAAAAAATGTTGTACATATACACAATGGAGTACTATTGAGCCATTAGAAACAATGAATTCATGAAATTCTTAGGCAAATGGATGGAACTGGAGAACATCATACTTAGTGAGGTAACCCAGTCTCAAAAGATCAATCATGGTATGCACTCACTAATAAGTGGATATTAGCCTGGAAAACTGGAATGCCCAACACATAATCCACACATCAAATGAGGTACAAGAAGAATGGAGGAGTGGCCCCTGGTTCTGGAAAGACTCAGTGTAGCAGTATAAGGCAAAACCAAAACAGGCAAGTGGGAAGGTGTGGGTGGGAGAATAGGGGGAGGGAAGGGGGCTTATGTGACTTTCGGGAAATAGGGGACCAGAAAAGGGGAAATCATTTGAAATGTAAATAAAAAATATAAATAAAAAAATAAGAAAAAAAAGAATATTTAGTGGATATGAGGCACACTGATTCTTTAATTTTATTTTGTACATTAGAATGAAGCACGGAAATTGGATATGAGTAAAATATGTTGTCATGATTGTCTACTTTTACTGTATGTAGCTAGGGAGATCTGAGAAGTGGCAATGGCTGGCAAGTGGACATTGTAGCATGAGAAGTGTACACAGTGCTTCTGAATGAAGAAGCTGGGATGCCGTGTCTCATTTACAGGCAAAGAAGCCAAGAGAATATTTTATTGTACGTTCATAAACGTAAGCCCTGATCATTACTTCATCGATGAGTCAGCAGTTATTTTGAATAGTTAAAGATGGATTGTTCTGAAGAATAAGGACACCTGAATTCATTTTATTTCAATATTGAAATATAATAATTGAGTTCCGTTCTCACACTAAGCTGCTGACAATCCAAGAGGACATCTAAATCCAAAGAGAGGCATCGATCGCTCAGGGGTCAGCTTTACTTAGACTTCATCCTTGCTCCTGGTTAATGACTTACTTAGGGAAATAGTTCATTCCATTTTCTGTTGGAAAGAGTTTTGAGTCTTCAGAGATTTGTTTCAGCTGCAGCATGAGTAAGTCTTTCCGCAAGGAATTTTACTGCATACCTAGTTCTATATATAGGTGCTTATATTGTCAATGAGCCTAAGAGAAATTACTACTCAAGGCAGGTCTAAATGATGAACAAGAACCTCACACTTTATGAATTTCTAGTAAGCCTCCCTCCAACCCAAACTCTGTCTTCTTAGGCTGTTTTTTTTTTTAATTATTTATTTTAGACACAAGTACACAACCATTTCTCTCTTCAGACACACCAGAAGAGGGCCCCAGACTCCATTACAGATGGTTGTGAGCCACCATGAGATACCTGGGAATTGAACTCAGGACCTCTGGAAGAGCAGTCAGTGCTCTTAACCACTGAGCTATCTCTCCAGCCCTCCTTAGGTTTTCTTAAGTGAATACATGGATGCTGAGGAACAATATTTTGTTGATAGTGTTGGTGTTTACCCATAAAGTGTTATGTAGATAAGTTGTTCTCCAGGCAGTGTTCTAGTGGTCTAGACATGGATCCTATTTTGCAATAACTGGTCTTCTTTAATAGAATATGCGAATATATCATATTTCTCTTAGTTATGCTTTTTTCCCATACCCAGATTTATAAATGACAAATCACTGACTTTGCCAACACTCTATCCAAATAATTTTGTATTGAAAAAGCACAGGGAGAAGGAGAATATTCTGGGAAAAGCTGTGAACTGAAAATCTGCAGTCACAATTTCCTGTCCTATTTCTACAACCAATTATTAGACGTATTCACCAGATTATTCATTTTTGAGGCAAGCTTAGACCTCAGCTTCTGGAAATCACTTTAGCTCTAGGCTTTCATATTTGTTGAATATAAGGGTTGATCATATTTATTGCTAGAACTTGAAATTTAATATGCATTATATTTAATGTTAGTCTAAAAATGTTAGTCTGACAATGTATTATTATTATGATAGAAACTTAAAACAATCTTTATGCATGTCTTGAAGGGTAAGTATAGATAATAATGTTTGAATCTGCATAGTTACTATCTCAGAGGGGTTTAATTAGTTTCTACTTCATGAATACCAGAGGAAAATTATTAGTAATAAAAAGGATCAGTATTTTGAAGGAAATAGATATGCACAGGGATATTATTCTTCTTTATTGATGCCATGTTTCTCTATAAGATATACTGATTAAGTAATTAAAACTTCAGCTGCTGAAGAAAGAAGGATTTTAAATCTTTGGCCCATCATTTTAAGTACTACATTTTCTATATCAGTTTTAATATTAAGTTGTCTCTGCTAATGATTTTGTGAATGAGATTATTTAAATGGCAGTGAACAAAAGTGCTTTTCTATGAATGTAAATCTCTGGACAAAATTGCACAATTTTGCACTGACTTCCTGTGTAGAAAGACAAGATGAACCAGGATGTTCATGCTACCCAAAACTGGAAACATAATTTTGAAACCAAAAATGTTTGAGTATTTGTTCTAGTTTGCCATCATTGTGACAAAATAGCTGAGGTAAGCAATTTATGACAAGGAAGACTGACTGTGACTCACTATTTTATGTTTTGTCTCTGTGTTCCTGATTAGGCAGTACATCATGGCTAGGGTCGTGCAGATAAGACAACTGCTCATATCATGGTAGCCAGGAAGCATACAAAGATACAGAAATGGCCCAAGGTCCTCATAAGCACTTTAATGTCATATACACACTGGCCAAATGTCTCTAAATAGTGCCACAAGCCTATCACACATTAGCTTTTGGAGGACATTGAGTCACAGCATGACAAATTTAGAAGGGGAATAGTCATGTTAGAGGAGGACTAACTAAGACACAGGAATCAAGCTGGAATCAATATTAATAGCACAAAACTCAGTTTTCATATGTTTCTTTTTTTCTAGCTCTGTTAAATAACTCCTTCAAGGGACTCTCTGTATACACATACTTTGAGTTATGATCTAATCTGCTCCTATACAAATAACACCATTAATTTCATATCTTATTCAAGTGTCAGGTTAGATAACCTGTACATAGAGTAGATTTTACAATTTGTACCCCTTTGATAACACAATACTTTAAGTTGTAACGACCCTTACCAGAGTCATTCTGCAAAGAAACCTAGGATGTAATATCCCTTTCAAAACATATATAGTAATATGAGGTTTCTGCAGTACATACTGTACTGTATCACTTACAAAAAAGTATTTGTTAACCTACTGTTTGCACGAAATGAATTACTTGTCTTGAGTCTTTTGTAATTCTCACAGTTAAAAGTACACTCAATATTTGTATATTTTATTTTGCTGTGAGAATGTTCATTTTCATCGATTTTTATGATTTCTGCTCAAATAATCTTGGAAATAAAACACAAAAATAGGTGTAAAAGAGCCATCCCATTCAACTCCCAAGTAAAAGAGGACATCATGTTTCCTGAGGTCAGTTCACAATCACATACTCACTTCAGATGCGAAGCTCCATTTGATCTCAGCTACTGGGTTTGCCTGTATCCTAAATATGTGATATTAAATGACTTGATAGAACAGCTTGTCTGGCACAAAGCAGATAAACCTCCCTCTAAGTGGTGATGAAAAACCTACTTTCTAAACACATTTAGAAATCAACTCACAAGATCAAGGTTATTCCAATATAACTTGAGTATAGAAACGAGATAAAGAGAAACTTGAGAAGGGGAGACAAGAAAGCTCTTGGAGTGATTGAGAAGAAAATTAAAATGCCTAGAATAAAGTGCTGTCTTGTGTTCTTAGCCTTTTTTTCCTGTTACAGGAGCTTTTCCTTAAAACTACGGCATAAATATTTCCTTAATAAAGATACCTCTGTGTGTGTGTGCGCGCGCACACACGCGTGCGCGCGCTGCTTTGTTGTCCATTTCTTTTATCCATAGCTTTTGTATGAGGCTATCAATTATTCTACACTTGCTTTTCTTTTCTAGAGTAAGAACCCACCCTGATTAACCTCTCCTAACCCATTCAGGGCTTTAATCTTCTCTGTGTTACTATGATTTAGTTTTTGCATCTGTCCATGTGGACTACTGACTGGTTCCCCCACTCTCTCTAAGCCAGCCTTTCCACTTCACATCTCTCTATAAATCATCCACATGCAAGGTTGAGAAGAGATTCATAAGTTCTTAATGCAATAACTCACAAAGTGTGCTGCCATCAGATATCTGAGTTTCAAGGGAATAACAAACAAGTTAACCTCATTTTAACATGAAACAAGATAAACGCAGATTTAATCATGACTTAAAACCTTCCTTTAACTGTCACCTTCACCATTATTTTAAAGGCAGTTCAATGGACATTTGAGCTTAGAAAGAATAATGGAGTGTATTATGTTTACATCAGCAACCTAAAATTGTTTTAGTTTATATTATTTCTTTATTCTCAAAGGAAAAATAAAATTTGCCATAGATTTAATTCCTTAGAGTTTTCTTTTCTAATACAATTAGAACAGATCTGAGTTCCATAGACTAAGATAGACAGAATGGCACCATTTAAATACTCCAAATGTAGTATGTCACAGACTTCTATTTGTGTAGGTAGACCCAGGATTAGGTGACCTCTACAAGGAAGCCACCCCTTCCCATTTCTGCATGCTACTTCCCAGTAAAAGTAATTTCAGGTCTTCATTTTCTCTATAGACACTTATTAGATTTCATTCCATCATCAACTGTCAACTGTATCTACTTTATTGCTACTGTCATTGTTTGTTTATTGATCTACTGTTTTGCAGTTGAGGACCTTGAGCTATTTAATGAACTCTACCACATGCCTTTACACTTGGTCTTTGGTTCTTATCCATAGCTTGAGACTATGTAATCCAGACTGGTCATAAACTTGCTCTGTACCTCAGGCTGCCTTTGAAGTGGGGTTCTTCTGCTTCAGCCTTCCTGTCTTAAGTATTAGGTCTACAAGAATATCCAACTATACCTGTGAATTTTTTCACTCTTTATTTGCTCCATTATTTAAATATTAATCTTTATGTATACATCCCCACCATCCATCCCATGCCTAAGAAAAAACCTAAGTCACATTTTTCTTTTCTAGACTTTCATTTTCTTAAATCCTAAATTTTATGTTTGGATGAATAATCTCTGCTTTTTATCCCTTCTATACTTTTTCTCCTCTTTCCATCTTTTCCTAGTAAATTTTTATCCATTCTTTATGTTTTAACCCAAAATGATGTTTCTTTATCTTATAACTGAATTTGCTCTTTCATCAGAGTTTTTCCCCTTGTGGCTTTAATCCTCCCTTTTGTAATGCCTGGCACATGTTTCTGTCACATTTCTATACAAGTTTGTAGGGGGTGGTAATTTCATCTTGGCTAAAGTCTATGTTTGAAAAATTAACATAGTCTCAATAAATATCTGTATAGGTTGACTGTATTGTGAATAACTTTTGCAAAAAGCATTGTGTGCTTCCATGCACTGTGATACAGTTTTGCCTTTATTTCTTGAGCTAGATTTAGATTATTTCATTTTTTACTGCTCAGTTCATAGAAACCTAGAGTTTTGCTACCATTCTAGTAGAATGACCGGGTGCTTTCCCACTGAAGGTGAGTCTTTGGGATCAGGAAAATATATGTGCTTTTCCTTCATCTGCTTAATCAGAAGTCTCTGTGGCCACTTATCTTTGAAACTGTTCTTTGTGCTTCCCATGTAGATCTTGTGGTCATAATACAATAGTCTTGGCCTTTGCTCAAATTCCACTCCACACTGCCAAAGCATAGGAAATCTTTCCAGGCAGAGCAATGTGGTGGTTGGCTTCTAAAGAGGGAAAACTGGGCAAAGTATGGACACTGAAAAGGGTTTTTTTATCATAGATTTCATGAATTCAAGATTTGTGAGAAGAGGGTCTGGGAATTCAGCCTTTTAGAAATGACATTTCATGGTTGAGCCGTATTCGGGAACCATTGATCATTCAATTTTCTGCCTGATAGGCCACTCCTCTCGATCCCAAACAAAGAAAATATAATTTTCCATGCGATAAAATGGGGGAAAAAAGGTTCAACTTATGTCAAAGAACTGCATTTTTTCTTGAGGAAGTGAGATAAGAATATATGTCAGATAAACTTCAAGCAAGACATCTGAGGAAATGAGCCAAAACTCAACCTATTAGAGCATAGGGCCACCTTCCATTTTTCAAAGGTAAAATTCAAAGTTTCTAGGCACTTCTTTGCTTCACTTCATTTGTTCATTTGTTAGCTAACAATTATTGATTGAGAGCCTACTACTGACCAAGCACTGTGGTAAGCTTTCAGACCACAGGAAGAATCTAGATCTGACCAAATGCCAGACGCAGTTGACTTTTCAGTGAGAAAGCTTACTCAAAGCAGTAAGCTCATCATGAAGGAGGCAGAAGGAAGCCAGAAGGAGAGGGCTAGATAGATGTTGTTTCATCAAGGATGATGAGCTTTTCTTGAAGGTTGGCATTTGAATAGAGACCTGAAAGAAGCGTAGGAGAGAGACCAGTAGGAAAGAGCTAAAAGAGAAGCAGAGCCAGGTCACATGACTCTGACCAAAAGCTTTATTAACATTGACATTCGGGAAGCTCTTTGTCCTTTGGGAGTCCTCCAAGTTTCATCTGTCAAGCAGGAAGGGTGGCCCTGCCTGGCTCCTCTAAGGGGAAGGCAGTGTGTGTACAGTTATGTAGTTGGGAAGCATTTGTAAATGGAAAGCATCTTGCAAAGAGAAACTCTCAAGCAGTAACCTACCAGTACTGATCCTTTTCACCATGACACACAATCAAAAGCACAATTGTAGAAATGCCAGCACAGA
This sequence comes from Apodemus sylvaticus, assembly GCF_947179515.1. Classification (NCBI taxonomy): domain Eukaryota; kingdom Metazoa; phylum Chordata; class Mammalia; order Rodentia; family Muridae; genus Apodemus; species Apodemus sylvaticus. Next base: position 59,972,908 of record NC_067482.1, on the reverse strand, counting down.
AAGGCTCTCTTGAATGCTTTCCACTGTGAAGTTGTGATGATGTTAACCCATTTGTCACGCCACCCAGTTCTCATCTCTGAAGGTTGAAGTGACTTACCCAAGGTCATGTGACTTGTTAAGATTGTAAAAGGCCAATCAACTCTTGCTTTTGCTTCCTAAGACAGTGTTTCTTTCTACCTGTAATGTTTTGGTGTTGTTCTATTCCGTCACTTGGCTGTAAAAATCCATCTAACATGTTTCAAACATTAAACTCTGATGGAGGAAACATACTCTCGTGTCCACAGCACTGCCCAGCCTCAGAGGAGGAGATGAAGAGCCTCTGCTGCTATTGTTAAGATCATAAATATCTCTCCTGCCAAATTAGCTTCGGGGCTGCAATCCTTGACTCCAAAAAAATGGCTTCTGCGTTTGGGCCTTCCATCACTACTAAGTGACATACATCATCATCTGATATGGATTGGCCGACATAGAAAAGCTCCTCTGTGCACAAATATTGAGACATTTTATTGAGAAATGGAGCTTGAGAAATTGCCCAATGTCGTCCTTCCTCCAGTCCCTCCCCGAGCCTCCCCAAGGAATGGATATGCATGGCTAGATCTGACACTGCTATAGTTTGAGAAAACCCCACTGGCCTGGAGCTAGAAATGACTGCCTGATTTCCAGGGGTTTGAATCTGCCATTGAAATCCCTGCAGAGCAAAGTCCTGGAGGGCAGGTATCACATTGGTTTATCCTGCATAAAGCTTTGTTGTACAAATCACATAGAAAGGCTAACATAATAACAGCACACTCTTTGTGCAAGAACTGGTCAATTTGGAAAGCTGTCTTAACTAGCTATAGCCACTGTGGGCACTTCGAGTAAATTATTGCCTCACTGGGAGAAGCTGGCTCATTAGTCTGCTGCATAGAGAGCAAGGATGGCTTTATATTACCATTCCCAGGAATGTTTGATAGATATTAATAGAGTCTATTAAAGACTTGAGGCAGAAAGAATGTCTACTAGAAAGACGGCCCTCTATTTTATTTCTACTGGCTAGTATTTCAGTCACTCAACTTTTAGGGACACAAATTCTCATATAAATGCCTACTATGTGCCAGTTGCTTTGATTTACTCACTGAATCCTTAAATCCTATTGATACTCTGCACTTTATAATTTATGACTGTTGCTTTCTTTACTAATCGGTGCTCACCAGAGAAAGACTTACAATAGGATGAACATCTACCTAAGTATCCATCCATCCACCCTAAGAAATCATCTCAAGGTACAGCCACCATGTGTTTGCTGGGATTTGAGCTCTGGACATCTGGAAGAGTGGTCGGTGCTCTTAACCTCTGAGCCTTCTCTGCTAGCTCAGTCTCCACAGCTGCCTTTTCTGGTCTCAGTGAGAAGATGTGCCTAGCCCTGCAGAGACTTGATATTGGAGGGAGATGTGGGAGGAAGGACTATGTGAGGGAGGATTAGGAGGAAGAGGGCAAGGTTTGAGATGTAAAGTGAATAAATAAATAAATAAATGAAAAAAAAACAGTGGGAAAAACAAATCATCTCACACAACAGTAAAGGCTTATAAGACCAATACCTTCAGTATCAAGACATTAAAGATCCCATGATATAGTTTATACTAAGCCAAAAGACCTGATAACAAGGAAAGTCAATGGTTTAAGTATGAGTTTATAATAAAGTTGGCAAACTCTTGAGAGCTAGTAAGTTGATATTGTAGACTGACTTTGAAAGACAAAAAGAGACTAACACCTCAGGTGAGCATCTAGATGGTAAGAAGTTCTGATTATTCTGGTTTTTGATCTATTCAGGTCTTCCATTCATGGAATCAAATTAACTTTCAGTACAGACATACTTTACTTGACTACTGATTCAAACACTAATATCATCCATACTGACTCAACCTCCTTCAAGTTTGCTAAATATCTGGACACTATGACAAAAGTAATGTAACATTGTAACATTACCTCTGGGGCCAAGGGGGAAAAAGAATTTACTCGAGGTCATACACGTGGATAAAAAACGTGCTTCTCAAAATGTGAACCTTTCTCCCTCCCTATTTACATTCACTTTCTTTTTCTTATTTCGATATATTCTTTATTTACATTTCAAATGATTTCCCGTTTTCTGGCTTCCCACTCCCCGAAAGTCCCATAAGCCCTCTTCCCTCCCCCTATTTCCCCATCCACCATTGTAGCCCTCTTGCAGAGCAATCTGAGTTTTTAGACTTTATTTCTTACGATTTCAGTAATTACAATAGTAACAACTCCTCACTGTTCTTCATTGTTAAATTCCTACTCAAGTGATTATCAATTATGTTTGTGATTGTGTGTGTGCATGTGTGTGTATGAGTGTGTATGTATGTAAATGTATATAATGGCTCAGTCTACATTGATATCTCTCTCATTGTTGGTTCTTTTAGACTCAACTCTTCACCTGTGCTTTTGTAAGTACTCACAAGATCCTAAAAGCCTAGAAAACATGGAATACTGATAATATGTATTTAACAATAATATCCAATAATCAAGATAATAGTTAATGTTTAGGAAGGACATTTTGTTCCTGACATGTTTTAATCAAGCATACATACTATTTTCTGCTTGGTCTCACAAATGTTCTGCCTTTCCATCTATGACAGGATACTGACCTTGATGATACTGATACTTGACACATTAAGAGAGGCTGGCTACCTGTCCTTCATCCTGGAAGACAAGTTGAAGATCTGGTATTACATATAAGTATGTTCAGAAGAGTGTGAAATCTGAGTGTTCAATCCCTAGCCCTATTAAACAAAACCAGTCTCCATATGGACAACACTTCACATGTGCCTATATGTAAGGCGCAGGAAAACCTTTCTCCTTTCATCCTAAAGCGTAAGACTTCAAGGTTCTTTTTGGTCCTTCTATGTATCCTGACATTTGATGATGACTTTGATGATAATTTAGAATGATTGTTATTGTTGTTTAATATCTAACTCTCAAATATTTTATAATCATAATTAAATATCCTATGCTTATATTCTTCTACTATATTCATAAAGTATTGCATTCTGAATACAATAGCAATTGGTTCCCATTCCTGTCAACAGAGTACAGTCCTAAATATACAGTACAAAATAGTATGTTAAGATAGATTCTATGACTCATTTGCATCTCTACACATAGCTCAGTAAAGACTTCCTTCCTGTAGCAGGATGTTGGAGTGTAACAGCTGGATCATGAAACTGGGACAATTCTTGCTTTAGTTTTTTCTCAGCCTTCTGACCCACTCTCTCTGTCTAATTGCTTCTAAGAGAGCAGTCTCTATTTTCACGTCCTCTGTTTTTGACACGGACTTTGTTCTCTATGAGATATTTAAATATTAGAGATACATAGATAAAATAATCTATGTTTTGTGCAATTTACATTCTAATGTTTTATAAACAGACATGTGAAATAGCACAAAGATTTACCACATGTTCTATGCCCACTGACATCTCATATTAGTAAAGAACATTTATTTCAGTTGATGAGCCAATGCATTATTAGCTCATTACTACTATTAATTAAAGGTCATACTCAGATTCCTTAGCTTGAACAGAAACAATCATTCTTTGTCTGTTCTAAGAAGCTCTCTAAGTACCTATCATGTAAATTCAATTGTCATGTCCCAATTGCATTTTGCTCTTGATAACTTCAATAGTTTTAAATATGACTGGTTGGCTGTTTGTAGAACATTTTGAGTTGAAATTCAAATGCTATTTATGGTTACAGTATGGTTGTGGCTTATTTGGAGGAAGACTAGAGTGACAAATTCCATTCTTATCATACATGGTTGAGATGTTTCAGAAAGTTTCCGATCTTTGTGATTAAATACTTAAAGATAATCAATTTATAAGAGAGAGACTTAATTTGGCTCCTGGTTTCATGGCTCTCTGTCGTTATTTGCTTCTACTGGTTCTACTCATCTCACAGCAGCTAGGAATCAGGAAGAGAAAAAGAAAGGGTCAGGGGTAACATTTTTCCTTCACAGGCATGCTTTAATGAGCTACGGCTGAGTTATGGCCAGATCCCTAAAATTTTCATCATCTTCCAGCTATAATGCCAGCTAAAGAAGCATTGAGGGGATATTTTAATGTATTTAATACTCAAAAATGTTCAAATTACAGTTAGTGGTGTATGCTAGCACATGAGTTACCACTGCTGCCATTGGCTTCGTCTGCTGCAACTGCTAAGGGACATTTTGCCATGCGCTTTCATTTAAAACATTTCCTCATTTTCCATAATGTGGAAAAAAGTCATAACACTTAGCTACCATTTAAAGAGTGAAAGTTTATGATCTACCACCATGAAAGTGGAAAAGTCAGGATTAATTATTTAGAATTCTGCTGTATGAAAAGTTTGTGTCTTTCTCCCATTATTAATCATCTGTATGAACTCTTGGATGTTTGTTTTGTATCTAGAGCTACATGGTAGAAGTATTTTATTTTGTTTTTCAAATTGTTCCCTCTTTGGCCACTGGGGGCTCTTTCAGTTACCTCGTCCTTTCCCCATCTCTATCTGCACTGAATAGGATTTTATTCCGTACATTCGCTTGCTTAGAATATCCCCTTTCTGTTGAGAGCCATAGTGGGACAAGCTAATATACTAGCAGATGATCATCCTGAAATGCCTGCTTCAGATTATTATATAATCTGTAACAGGTGTGCCCGCATTCAGCAAGGCTGTGTGGGACTAATTTTAGGAAAGATTCCTGCTATTAATAAATAATAGCACACCCCTTTGGAGCAGATCTCTGCAGATCTACAAAGATGCACTTCCTTATAGTGATGCTATGTAGACAAATAGGTGACTCAAGTTTTAATGATGATCTTATAAGAATTCCTAAAATTATATCTGTGATTATTAAGTTCTTTTATAATGGGACTGCTACTAGGTCCTTTTCTGATAGTCAAAACTACAATGAAAACTCGGCCAGTTTCCCAAGTGTCACAAATTAATTGCTCTTAGATGGCAATCAGACTTTCTCCTACTCAGTGCACATTCCAAGAGGTTGTAAAACAATTAACCAAAGGTCATAAAAAGGGAACTAATGATTTATTATAGGGTCTAGGACAGAAGATAAATTATTGACTGGGTTTATCCATATGAAACTTCACTTATAACTTAGTTATGGTTTGAAACTTTCTATGAACCTGTAGAAAAGACAAATTTTAGATGTCTAGCTAGATAATTACTCCTAATGGATATGCATGTAAACATTCTCTGTCGTAAACTTCTATTTCAATTTATGACTTGATATTTTGTGTGAACTTGTGATGAACTTTGGAACATATGATCATGTATTCTGAAAGATGTTTAAGGGCTGAGGACAAAGATAAGAGTGATCAGAAGAATTTAGTGAGAGGAACAGAGCTGAAAGAAGAACTAAACTGAGAAGTATTTAGTTAGAAGAGAACAAGATTAGAAGGAGAATGCAGAGTGGAATAACTTAGAAACTATAGGTAACATAAAATAACTAAGAGCATAATGTGCAAGATGCAGAAGAAAAGAAAATTTTTTAACCCTATTAAAAAATGGGGTACAGAGTTAAACAAAGAATTCTCACCTGAAGAACTTCGGATGGCAGAGAAACATCTTTAAAAATGCTCAACTTCATTAGTCATTAGGGAAATGCAAATCAAAACACCCCTGAGATTTCACCTTACACCAGTCAGAATGGCTAAGATTAAAAAGTCAGGAGACAGCAGGTGTTGGAGAGGGTGTGGAGAAAGAGGAACACTCCTCCACTGCTGGTGGGGTTGCAAATTGGTACAACCACTCTGGAAATCAGTCTGGCGGTTCCTCCGAAAACTGGGCATCTCACTTCCAGAAGATCCTGCTATACCACTCCTGGGCATATACCCAGAGGATTCCCCACCGTGTAATAAGGATACATGTTCCACTATGTTCATAGCAGCCCTATTTATAATTGCCAAAAGTTGGAAAGAACCCAGGTATCCCTCAACAGAAGAGTGGATGCAAAAAATGTGGTATATCTACACAATGGAGTACTATTCAGCCATTAGAATCAATGAATTCATGAAATTCTTAGGCAAATGGATGGAGCTGGAGAACATACTAAGTGAGGTAACCCAGACTCAAAAGGTGAATCATGGTATGCACTCACTAATAAGTGTATATTAACCTAGAAAACTGGAATACCCAAAACATAATCCACAGATCAAATGAGGTACAAGAAGAAAGGAGGAGTGGCCCCTTGTTCTAGAAAGACTCAGTGAAGCAGTATTCGGCAAAACCAGAAAAGGGAAGTGGGAAGGGGTGGGTGGGAGGACAGGGGGAGAGAAGGGGGCTTATGGGACTTTCGGGGGAGTGGGGGACTAGAAAAGGGGAAATCATTTGAAATGTAAATAAAAAATATATCGAATAAAAAATCATTAATATCAATAGAAGTTTATTGCTCCTAACTTTCCCCTTGACTGACAAGCAAGAGGCATCTGGACAATGGGGAAAAGACTCTAGCAACTAATCCTTTACTTAATCTCCTGCTGTTTTAGGATGAGGTGCTAAGTGCCTGAGACTGCAGTCTCTGGCTTCAGAAGAACACAGAAGGCAGGTCAGCTACATTAGCATAGTAATTTAGAATTAGATAAGTAAACTTTTTTTTTTTTTTTATTATACAGCAACCCTAAATTTTCCGTAAGACAAAGTCTTATCCCTCCCCCTTCTCCCCCTAAATTATGTTTTTTCTTAGTCTTAGACTGAACAATATTTCCAAGGAACTTTTGTTCCTTTTGCTGTGGATATCTTAGAAAGATCAAGTCTAGATGTAAAATAATAAGTGAGAAGAAACAAGATATCTTTTCTTCCTTGTTTTTTAATTATTTTATTTATCTATCTATCTATTTGTTTGTTTATTTATTTATTTATTTATTTATTTATTTATTTATGGTCTTTATAACCTGATATAAGCACTTTGTGTGTTTTTAGGTTCCCGTATTCCCGTTTCCCATTCTTCAGCACCCCAATTCACTGCCTCTGCACATCAAGTTACTGTGGGAGGAACTTGGTCCATCCTCTCCCATTGAGGCCAGACAAGGCAGTCCATTTAGGGGCAGATAATCCACAGGCAAATAGGCAACAGTTCAGGTACAGACCCTGCTCCAGTTGTTGGAGGACCTACTTTGAAGACCATGCTCCCCATGTGCTACATATGTGTAGGGAGATTAAGTCCAGCACATGCTTGGTTCATGATTCAGTCTCTGGGCTCCCACAAGGGTCCAGCTTAGTTGATTCTGTTGGTCTCTCTATAAAATCCTCTTCAGGTCCCTCAATCCTTCTACCAACTCTTCCATAAGACTTCCCAGGCTCCATCTAAACAGAGGTCCTAAGATGTAAAAGAAAACAAAATACTCTGTCATAAGTCCCTAGTCCTGCTCATTGGCTAGCATGGAAAAGATGTTTACCCCCTATGAACCTCTCTATAAATCTTTCTGAGTCAAAGAGAGAATTTCACTTTGACTTTGGTAATCTCAAGCTTCTGAATTTCCTTTTCTAAATAAGGAAAGAGAAGGAGTCTTAGGTTTAAGTATCTGGCAAACAGACAAACATGAAATCTAACTATACTCTAGCAACATCATCCTTGTTTGAGTTGTATACATTTATACTATTTAATGCAAATAAAATGCACATCTATCTAATTTTGTTGTTGTTATTTAAAGTAGTAGCATATTCTTTCCTATGACATACATTAAATAATAAATAGGAAAACATCCACATAATATAATTCTCTCTTTTTTATAGCAATAACAGAATACATGAGACTAAAGATTTTATAATAGATACAAAATTATTTTGTTCATTATTCAGAATACTAAATTGAATGAAGTCATGTGGAGAGGGGGCCCTGGGCTGGTCTATTGCATATGTATTCTGGTCCAAGCCTGGAGTGCTCAGTAGATCTTTCTGGGTGGAGATGTTGGATACTGCATTTGAGGCATTATAGATTAGATGGCAAACAGGGTAGTTTCTGGCAGAACCCTTGAGACTGGTTACTACAGAGGCAGGGAAGGCCAGAGTAGGCTGGGACACTAGATGTAGGATTTGAACTAGATCCAGTGGGTTCAGATGGATGTGTGGACTGGAGGGTAAGGTAAACTCATTATTCTAGGCCCTAACAAAGGATATGCAGGATCTGCCTGTGTAGAAAGGTTGGATGTTAATTCTGGATACCAGACAATGCAAGATAGAGTGAGCAGCATTTAAGCAGGAGCTTTTTCAGCACCATACAGTAATACTTGTGATATCACATTTATTATCATATCAATATTATCAGCATCGTATTATCAATACAGGATACCATATGGGTAAGAGAGAATGGGACATACTTGAATTGACAGCTCATGCTCTTTCATAATTGGTACTAATTCATGATCATAGAACTCTTGTTGTGTATAGACAGGTATTAAACATGTCTAAAGAGAGATATCAGGTATTAGGGTATCTTTTAATGCATGCTTTTAGATGAACCTATTTAACTCATTGCAGAAAAAGAAAGACCCTGGCAGCAACTGACAAAATGAAGCTATGGCTAAATGATTACTTTTGAGAAGGGAAAAGTTACTCTCAAAAATTTCCCACAACTCTAGAATTTGATTTTCTGCATCAGACAATATAGATTAGTTAGTTCACATTCACAGCTCAGCGTAATACTCTAGAGCAGTTATTCTCAGCCTGGGGATTTCAATCCCTTTGGGGATTACATATCAGATATTGCATATTTACATTGCAATTTATAATAGTAGCTAAATTACAGTTATGAAGTAGCAATGAAACAATTTATGTTTGGGGCATACTGCAATATAAGGAACTGTATTAAAGAATCACAGAATAAGAATATTTTGAAATCTTAGTATTAGAAGGAAAAGGCTCCATTAAGAACATGAAACCCCTCCTTGCCTTTTCTTTTAAAGCTATTCTTCACCCTAGCACAAGCCTATGAGTCTATGAGGTCTCAATCTTTGGCCCACAGCCAGGCTAAGATGGTGGGTCTCTAGAGATGGTGGGTCATCTAGAGATTGTGATGTCATGTCTTAAGAGACATGACATTATTCACTGAGGTTCACAGCAAAATAAATGTTGGCTCTAACAGCAACAATGGATACCCTCAGAATTTTCATGAAAAACAAAAATAAAAACAAATAATTGTGACAAGTATATTGTCTAATTAAGATGAATGGGACAGGCTCTGTATGCATTTTTAATCTGTTAAATAAACAGCATATTAATAAGGCTTAATTATATCACTGCATATTTTAAAGTGACTTTCAAAATAAAGTTTATTTTGGGTTAGCATATGCTTTTTTGTGTGTTTTTGTAGCACTTTTATAAGAATTATACACAAATAACATCTTGAAATAAATCTCTCAGATGTGATCACCATCTTGATAAAAAATTCTTTCTTTTAATGTCTCTCATAATTTGGGGCTTTACAAAGTAATGTCATGATTGTGAGATATATATCTCTTCATTCCTAATGTATGAATATTTCAGAAGTGATCCAATGACCTTTAGCAATCTTCTCCCTTTTCCATTCCATACTTGGGTAGTTAACTTTCCATACAACTGTATGTGAAGTACAGATCTTTAATCTTTCTTGGCCACACACAGCACAGTCCTTTGCATGAAGATGGGACATGGACTCATTGACTCTCTTCCTCTCTCTTTGTTTATGGGCTGTCTTGTGACACCCATGACTAGCATGTAAGGAATGGTTTGTACTTTGATTTCTTGATTCAGTGAGTACTAAAACAAAAACAAATCAAAATAAAACAAAACAAACAAAAGCAAAAACTACTGGAGATTTTAGCAAACCTACATGGTTAGGTGCACAGAACTCAGGGATAGTACTATTAAACTTTGGGACATTCTTGGTAAGAGAATGAAGCCACTTTGCATATGCTACAATATCTTTACTAGTGTACCTGAAATATAAATGGAAAATAAGTATATACTAGTATGTTAAGCTGTTATTTGCAGTACATAAACTGTGTATTAGATTTCTCATAATATTTTGTGTTCTCTCAAGGAGATTCATAGATCTTCACATTTTGAGGTCACCATTTGCAAACTGATTGATGATCTTTATTCCTTTGAAGTGACTATATTTTGTCTCACTCTGCCACCAAACATGGCCACAAGATTTACCTCATCTTGGGGCTGGAGAAATGGCTCAGTGGTTAAGAGCACTGACTGTTCTTCCAGAGGTCCTGAGTTCAGTTCCCAGCAACCACATGGTGGCTCCCACCATCAGTAAGGGGATCCGATGCCCTCTTCTGGTATGTCTGAAGAAAACCATAGTCTATTTGCATACATAAAATACATAAATAAATCTTAAAACATAAACTTTTCAGTTCATCTAATAACATATGATCAAAAAGATCATTCATAGCTATCGAGAAAAGAAGAAGTTTCCTACTCAGTCAGTACCAATTTGATGTCTATGTCCAAAGTCCCAAGCATGTGGTGTCTTCAGCATTAAAGACTTAAAATCATTTTCTGTTGGGGAATCAAGACCAATGACAAACAACTAATGTGTGTGTATGTGTGTGTGGTGTGTGTTTGTTGTTTTATTTTTTTTTATCTGGTGAACTATGACTTCTGGGAGGATCAGAATGCCCTGCATAATATAAAACCTCCTAAGTCTATGAAGCTTATACAATAATAGGGTTCCACAGGTTATAGTATTAGCCATTCTGTTCTCACCCATTGTTCTGCCTGACCCTTTCATCCCTCTTCCAAATTAGACCTCCTTCCCCAGTCCTCTCCCTTTCCTCTTCCTATTACCTGTCTTTTGACATTCAGTCCCATTAATTTAAGATCTTCCTTCCCCTGCCCCACAATGACCACTTTCTGATTTTCTTATTTTTACCAGTACTCTATGTATACCGATCTAAACATCGGATTCACATTTAAGGGAGACCATATGAAGTTTGTCTTCTGGATCTGGGTTACTTCCCTCAGTGTAATCTACCTATTTACATTATTAATAAATAGATGCAGCTATTTATCTGAACATTATGTAATTACATTGTTACAGATAAAATGTATGTGCATGAAGGCCTACATTATCATTATCAATTTATCAGTTGATGGACATCTAGGCTGTTCCAATGCCCTAGGTGTTGAGAATAGACCAACAATGAAAATGGCTGATGATATATCTCTGTATTGATATCCTTTGGGTGTATGCCCTGGAATGGTAAGGTAATACTTCAGTCAAATACTATATTAATTTTATTTTTCTCTGCAATAGCCACACTGATTTTCATTGTGAGTACAACGATTTCCATTCCTACTCACCCTGCATTAGGGATCCCCATTCCTCCTGTCATCCCCAGCATTTGCCATCTTAATCTTTGCCATTCTGATTATGATAAGGTGAAATTGCAAAGTACTTTTTATTTCCATTTACCAGAGATTTTAGGATGGTGGGCCCTTTAAAAATGTGCCTTATCCATTTGCATTTCTGTTCCTGAGAAATCTCTGTTCAGAAAGGAGGTAACTTCAATTAGGGAAATACCACCCAGCTGGGCAGTGGTGGCACACACCTGTAATCCCAGCGCTCTGGGAGACAGAGGCAGGAGGATTTCTGAGTTTGAGGCCAGCCTGGTCTACAGAGTGAGTTCCAGGACAGCTAGGGCTATACAGAGAAACCCTGTCTCAAAAACAAAACAAAACAAAACAAAACAAAACAAAAACAAAAACAAACAAATAAAACAAAACAACAACAAAAACAACAACAACAACAAGAACGAGAAATACCACCCTAACATCTAATTGCAGGGCATTTTCCTAACGTGTAAGTGATATGGGAGGGACCGGTCCACTGTAGGCGGTGCCATCCCTACGCATTTGGTCCTAGGCTCTATGAGAAAGCAGGTTGGGCAAGCCATGATGAACAAGCCAGGAAGCAGCACCCTACATGCCCTCTGCATCAGCTCCTGCCCTTAGGCTCCTGCCCTGCTTAAGTTCTTGCCCCCATGCTTTTGATGAATTGTCACATGGAACTGCAAAAGCAACGAGCCCTTCTTTCCCTAGGTTGACTTTGGTCAGCTGGCGTTTCATCTGAGTAACCCTAAGAAAGCAGTATAGCTTTTAGCTGGGCTGTTTGTTTTCTTGCTATTTAGATATTTCAGTTGTCTATATATTTTATTCAATAATTCTTTGTGAGATATATAGCTGGTGATAAATTGACTTTTTAAAGATCCCTATGAAATGTGACTTATTTTGTACAAGCTGTCCTATTTTTTCCTGTACAATATCTGATCATATCTACTATTTCTGTAGTGACGGATGATGATGATGATTGTAATGGTTTGGAGATTGGTCCCTATAGGCTCATATTTCGCGTGCTTAGTCCCCAGCTGGTGAACTGTTTGGGGAGGACTAGAAGATATTGTCTTGTTGGAACAGGTATGGCCTTTTTTGAGGAAGTATATTACTGGAAGTGGGTTTTGGGAGTTCAAAAGCCTACACTAGGGTCACCCCCTACCTCCACCTCCCATTCCCACCCCTCTTTAAGCTCTGGGCAGACCAAGCTACCAGCCCCTCCCAGGTTCCGTCCGATTCGCAGATGAAAGACACACTCATTAACTTATTTTTAATATGTGTTTTGCTCAATGGCCAGTCACTTCTAAGCCTCCAGGTGCTAATGTGCCCTTGTCTTTGCTGCCAGCTCAACACCTCTGAATCTGCCATCAGTTTCCTTGCTGTTAGTTACCTTTAGTTCTAGCTTAGCACGCTAAATCTGTCCTCGGCTTCAGCTTCCTTATGTTTCTAATCTCCTGCCTGCTACCCCTGGCCCAGTCCGGGAAGCAGCCAATGGCCACTGCACCTGAGATCTCACGTGGTTGACACCTCTCCCTTCCAAAACCCCGGCCAAATCTTTTCTCCTCCTCCCCAGATTAGCCTGCATGCAGGAAACTGGAAGTCCCGCCTCTTCTACCCAGCCATTGGCCACTAGCATCTTTATTGACCAATCAAGAACCAATTGGGGAACAGGACTTTAAGCATTCATTCCTTTCTCTTTTTTTAATTAGGTATATTTTTTATTTGCATTTCAAATGTTGTCCCCTTTCCTGGTTCCCCCTTCCCCCGAAAATACCATATGCCATCTTCCCTTCCCCAATCAACCCTCCCCCGCTTCCCTGTCTTGGTATTCCTCTACACTATGGTATCAAGTCTTTCCAGGGCCAGGGGCCTTTCCTCCCTTTGGCGTCTAACATGATCATCCTCTGCTGCCGGTGTGTCTGGGGCCATGGGTAACTCCAGGTGTACTCTTTGGTTGATGGTTTTGTCCCTGGGAGCTCTTGGGGTACTGGGCAACTCATACTATTGTTCCTCCTGTGGAGCTGCAAACCCCTTCAGCTCCTTGGGTCCTTTCTCTAGCTCCCCCTTTTGGGACCCTGTGCTCACTCAGTTCAATGGCTGGCTGAGAGTGGCCCCTCTGTATTTGTCATGCCCTAGGAGACCCTCCCAGGTGACAGCTATATCCAGCTCCAGTCAGCCAGCACTTGTGGGCATCCACAATAGCGTCTGGGTTTGTAATTGTATATGGGATGCATCCCTGGGTCGGGTAGTCTCTGGATGGTCTTTCCCTCAGAAAGAGTGAAGATGCTTTCTGCTTAAAGTGTCATACCACAGCAGACATGAAAAGATCTCAGTGACTAGTCAGTTGAATGCAAGTCTGATTTCAGTGATGATGATGATGATGATGATGATGATGATGATGATGATGTTGATGATGATGGACTGATTGTCTGTAAGCAAGTCACCAATTAAATGCCTTTTTTTTTTTTATAAGAGCTGCCTTGGTCTTACTGTGCTTTCACACTACTAAAACTAAGACGATGATTAGAATGATGATGGCGATGATTATAACAAAGAGATCAGAAGCAACAGCTTCCTGTTTATGTTTCAAAATCATTTACATGTGTTTACCATGTTCAATACATTGAATTCTCACAGTAGTACCAAAGGCAATCCTACATCTCTATCTGCTGACAGACTAAGAACAACACTTGCACATTATGCAAGATCATAGAGCCACTAGTTTGTGAGAAGAATTTAAACTCGGGTGGTCCAGTATGTGAGAGAGTATTCTTTATTGCTGCACTGCATTTACAGAACAAATAACTAAGATAGCATTTGTAAACTGTAATAAGGTTATCTGTTTGCTACAGGGCAAAGACCATGTTACTCATTTTCATACGTGGCATACAGCGGTTCGGCGCATAGAAATGCAATAAATAATTGCTGAGGAGTGAGATGGGCTGTGCGCTTAGACCTGGCTCTTCCACCCTCGGATTTCCTCTCTCTCACATCAGTTCCCTCCATTTTATGTTGCGTTTCATCTTCCCGCTATAAATGAATTCAAGAAATGCATCTGCTCTGCTAGTTGAAATAGTAGCTAAGACATTTATTGAAGAAGACTACTAATTCATTTCAATTATTTCCTTTAATGTTACAATAATTATGACTCAAAAAGGAATGCTAATTTCCTGAGAACTAGTTGTCCATGCTAAGAGGGAGTCGGTCTAGCCTTACAGCCTTTCTCATATGTGGTGGTTTTCCATTTCTTTTGGGAGAACATCCCCCACGCCTCTGTTCTTATTTTTTTCCATGACAAAATATTAATTTTGGTCTGTAATTTTAATAATCACACTGGTTGTTAAACTTTAACTTTTTTAATATTCTATTTAGGTTATATTTGTCCTCTTTCCTTATGGGTATTTTTTTATCTTTACTTCTTTATTTTCAGTTTTTGACATTATAATTCTATCATTTCCTCCCTCCAAACACAGCCATATTCTCTTTCAAACTCATTTACTTTCATTGTTGTAACATCTCTCTCTCTGTCTTTATCTTGATATGTGTGTGTGTGTGTGTGTGTGTGTGTGTGTGTGTGTGTGTGTGTTCTAAATACATAAATGCCAACTGCTCAGAGTGAAATTATTTACATGTGTTCATGTGTTCAGGCATGACCATTTGACATTGGATAGACAATTGGTGTGGTCTTCTTAAGAAGACTATTTCCTATCCACTCAACATTCCTTAGTGGCCTTTAATAGCGCCTCTCATATTGTGGGTTGGGACCACTTTGAGGGGGGTCACATATCAAATGTTTATATTATAGTTTATAACACTAGCAAAATTATAGTTATGGATAAGCAACAAAAATAATTTTATGGTTGGAGGTCACTACAACATAAGGAACTGTGATAAAATCTCACCACATTAGGAAGGCTGAGAGCCATTGGTCTAGGATATACGTTTTAGAAACCCTGCTTTCTTCCTGCAAGTGTCAATCATGATCATCTCAATCATGGTCTCCATCTCTATTGTCCTGCATCCTCTCTGTTCTCAATATAGAGAAACTTGCCTTTAAAAAGTAAGTTTAACACCTAACCAAAATTGTTTATGTGCTGCGTTATATTCCTCAGGTTTCCTAGGATTTTGATATTGCTGTTAATTACGTATTTCAGCTTCAGATGTTTTCATTTCTAGACCTTTACTCTGTCAATCATATAAGGACCGAAGCAGAAAAGAGCCATTTGTAAAAATTTCAACCATGAAACCCCACTGTTGTCAAAATTTTGTATACAAAATGCACAATTTAATAAATAGGTTTAAGGATTTATTCTCTAGCCAGAGTGAATAAAACAACTGTAGTTGTGGCTTCTCAGGTCCCTCCTGCTGTTGTTCATGCTTTTCTGTCATCTGTGCCCTCTCCTCCATGCCACTTCCTCCAAGTGGTAGCTTCTCAGTTTACTGTTTGCCATGCTGCCTCTTCTCTGCCCCGCTATCCATCTCCCACTGTAGCTTTTCATCCCCCCAGACTCTCTGCCAAGCTTCCTTCTCTCTGGCCACCCCCTACTTCCCTCAGTTCTTCCTTCTCTAGATCCTATTTTATAGTTTTTCTTTCCCTTTTTCTAAAATAATAACAGGATTTTTCTTGCAATTAGATTTTACTTTATAGACATTTAAAAGTTCTTTGACATTTAAGGAAGATAAAACCAGCTATCTTCTATATGTTAATAACCTAGACTTTATGTGTACTCATATTTAAAGCACAGAGCTTGTGGTGAGTATGGCTTATATGCTACTCTATGTATTTCTTTGGAAAGAGAACTCACAGTTATCTAATTACAGAGACACAAGATATTGCACTTCCTGTTCTCTGGATACTCACAGTTTTTACATATAAATATTTTATTGAAATAAATTTTTTATATAATGTATTTTGATCACAATTTCCATTCCTGCAACCCCTTCCAAATCCTCCCTACTCATCCAATTTATTGCCCCGATTTTTGATTTTTTCTCTCTGCCTTAGAAAACATATCAGCAAACAAATAAACAAAGAAACCAAACAAACAAATAAACAAACAAGCAGTTTTAAAAAGGACAAAGGTCAAAAGAACCACAGGAATCACACACGCACTCACACACATACACACACACACACACACACACACACACACACACACGTGCATACACACATTCATGAATGAATAACCCATAAAAACACAAAGTCCAAAACCATAATAAATAATCAAAATGCCAGTAGGATAAATAATGTAGAATAAGACGAAAGATCTACAAAACTACCAGTGAATTCATTTTCAGAATTTACTGCTCTGCTGAAAGAGGATAAATGTTTGGTGTGGCCACAGAACACTTTGTCTTCTACAAACTGGTGCTGGGCAAAGGCTCTTCTTTTCTTCAGCAGAACTCTAAATTCAGAGTTCTAAATGCAAATCTATGTGAAGTTGAGCATAGGATAGGCATGAGAGCTGAGAGATTCTCAGATCTAAGTCCCCCCTGAGAGAGGAGCATGTCAGAAAAAGTTTAGAAATTATTTCAAGGATGTTAATTGTATTTCAATGTCAATTCAAAGTCAAGTCAGCAAAGCAATGAAGTGAATCATCGCTGCTTGTATTCAGCTTTCTGCTTCTTGTGAGTTATGGGCAGTGCCCTTCCTTGTAAGGCTATAGTCACAACAGAGAGAAAGTGTGCTTTTCTATGAAGACATCAGCTCTTGGGATGACAAGGAGAGAGATAATCACTTCCATCAACATATTTCATACATTGATTTCTTTTTAAATTTGTTCAAAAGACTGGGTCAACAACTCTAGCCTATCAAAGGGAATCCTGTTTCCTCATTGATTTTAAACAATGAAGCCCTTGAATCTATCAGTCAGTACACATCTCAGGGAAGAACAAAGGGGATCAGAAAGGGTGATTAGTGAAGTTCTTGCCTTCAGAATCCATGCCAAAGCCCCTAGTGAACCTCTGCACTGTTTTTTAGCAATCAGACAGGTCAAACACTAGCAAAGCTCATTAGAACTTTTTAACAGTGTGAAGATTGTGAGGAATGGAGGTTTAAATGGGGGAACATTGCAATGAGCACAGTTACTATAGGACAGCTCTGCAAAGAAAATCAGTACAAAGTTATGGTGTCTTCCATATGCTCTACACATGATTGAAATATTAAACAGTTTGGGGTGACTTGATTAGAATGTGCAGAAGAAAGGAAGCAGAGTTTTGAAATTTGTAGAATACCTAAGTATCTCAATTTGTCCTCACATACTATTATTCAAACTCTTTTACCAGCCAAAGAGTACTGCAGAAAGGCCACATTGACTTGATGGCTAATGAGAGAGCTTTTCCTGCATGCTCTAAAATCTCATTTTCAAGATTTCTATTCGGTTTTTTACTTAATCAGCACAAGATTAAACAATAGGGCAACAAAGAGATGAAACTCTGGGTTGGGAGCAGGGGTAGTAAGAGAAGAAAGCCAATTATGTTCTGTCTCACTTTCCTTGCCCCTGTAGAGTGATGGGGACTGTTAGGACAATGTTCATCAGGGGATACAACTTAAAGCAATTTAAGTAAAGCAAAAACAAACATCTGAAACACAGAGACAAACATCAATTTGTAAGGCAAACACTGACAAGAGAATTGTGCAAGGTTTCTATTGAGGTAAAGGATTACTGAGGGGGAGAAGATTATAGGGAGGTTATGGAAATGGATTTGAGGCATCAACTTAATCTTAGCTGGAACGCAAAGGGACGAGTCACCACAGCCAGTTAACCTTTCTCTGGCTTAGTTGCTGCATTTTTCAAAAGACAATAATAAAATCCTTCTTTACCATCTCTCTTAGGATAAGCAGGTTCTTGGATACCTGATGATACATAAATCATATTTTTTCTTTTTCATCACCTCTATGAGTTAGAATGAGTAGCAGGTGTTGTTATGATTTTATTGAACATGTTAAGGTATTATTAAGTTACAAACAATAGAATTGGGACAATTTATAATATGCTTAGAAATAGATGTTCTAGACATTAAGAATTACAAAGAAATCAGGATAGGTGATAACATTTGAAATGTAAATAAAGAAAATATCCAATAAAAGAACAAACAAATTTTCAGATCAAAGATAGTTCTTGTTTTAGGTAATAAAAGTTGAGGTTACTTGGATCAACGCTCCCTATAAAAACAATAAATACTACTACAAGATTAGATTTTTAAAAACTCATTTTATAATCCAGGAGGTGGATGGGAAAAACAACAGGAGAAATTTTTTGCTCAATATTTAAATAAGACGAGAGAGAGGGAGGGAGGGAGGGAGAGAGAGAGAGAGAGAGAGAGAGAGAGAGAGAGAGAGAGAGAGAGAATTACAAAGAGGAAAAGGAGGAAGGAAGAAATAAAGAGAAAGAAAGAAAGAAAGAAAGAAAGAAAGAAAGAAAGAAAGAAAGAAAGGAAGGAAGGAAGGAAGGAAGGAAGGAAGGAAGGAAGGAAGGAAGGAAGGAAGAAAGGAAGAAAGAAAGAAAGAAAGAAAGAAAGAAAGAAAGAAAGAAAGAAAGAAAGAAAGAAAGAAATACCAAACAGCAGAGTGATGAAAAGTTGCCAGACTAGTCAGCCTAAGCTACAAGAAAAAGTAGACTAGAAACTGAGGATGTGGAGGGGATATTGTTGGGTTGTAGGAAGGTAAGTTATCCTAGGGCAAACTGCTCCCAGATGGGTGCTTGTTGGTGGGATGATGGAATGAGGGTGTGTTGAATAGTGTCCTTAGCAATCTGTTTTGATGATGAGAGGAGTATTGGTTGAAGAAAGCAAGAAGAGTGAGTGAAGAAAGAGAAACTATAGTGAAGTACAAAGTATACCAGGGGTGTGTTCAAGAAGCAGGTGAAATGTACAAAATGGCCTCTCATACACTTGCCTGTCTACACCCAGGTACAGAAAGTAATAAGGCTGCTCGCATAGGTGATAGTCGAGTTTGTGTTAGATTTCAGTAAAGGAGTAAAATATGCCAATTCCAAAGAAAAGAGTCCATGAATAGTCTTTGTCAGTAGAATCACCCACTGCAGTCTTGACAGAATAAGTTGCTCTTCAGAGGGAATGGTCCTATTCAGTGCTTCTCTCAGATACTTGGTGCAGAGCAGAAAACAGCCTTTATAGTGAAGAATCTACTTCAAAACTAATGTCTCTTGAATTAGACATTTTCAGCCAGAGTTTTGGCTCTCACTTGCCAAGGTTTATCTGTTTGATATGACTGCAGCCTGGAGAAAGGACTCTGTCTTCCACAGCCCAAGACTTCCCATTACCCACCTTGTATCAGGAGGTGTCTGCCTGATACCCATATCGCATTATGCCATTTTCTCTTTTTTTAAATCCTTTCTAGTTTCTTTTCCTTGTTTTATTCTTTGAATAAATTTCTACATTTTTTGTACCCCATTTTTGTTTTCCCATGTATACACCTGACCCTCCAGGTTTGATGAATATTTCCTGAAGATCCCAATGTTGTGTTCAGTTATGTGCATATCTTTGGATATGTGTCTGTTTTATGCACTGTTGTCTTCTCAAGTCTTAATTTTGTTTCAAATTCAATAAGAAGAAAATGTTTTATGTGCTAATATATCCCCAATAGTCCAACCAAGTGATTATTGCATGGGCTCTCTGGCCTATTTCTATTTTCAAGCTCACATCTGCTATTTCATATCTCTTGGAAATGGAAACTTTTCTAAAAATATTTACAATGGATCTTGAAATTCTTGAGCTGTCTACAACTCCTTTGAAGTCAGGTATGATTCCTTATAAGTTGCTAGTATTCTTCAAGTACAATGGCATGATTGTTTATGGTAAGTTTGACAATGAATGACTTTGGCACAACGTTATACATATGAAATTAATATTTCACAAACATAGATTTTTATATTTTGTAGCCATAAGTTAGATTTAAAAATGTACTTTATTTCTGTATATATGTCTGTATCTACATGAATATTTTTCACATATGTACATATTCCTGGGGGAAGAGCACCCATTTAGATATGTACAAGATACAGAAATACATACAGACACATGTAGCTGGCTGAATTTGACTAGAGGTAGGGCTGACATGCTCTATCATGTTTAAAATCCTGGGTTTTATTGCCAACCCATTTGAAAAAAGTGAAAACAGTAGCTAAAGCAAATTAGTATGGCTTATTTGAAATCTTTGGTTTCTGATTTCCAGTTTCCATTCTGAAGCATATGAAATACATATTTTCTTAACTCAGATGAATTTTCATGTGCTGCCTCTGTGATTTAGGCTATGTGTCTTAGGCCAACTGAGTTCAAATTTTTTTTGTAATTTGCTGCCTTAGTGTGGAATGTTGAGTTCCATGGATTGATTCAATTGTCTTTGTAGACATTATCTGTCCAAGAATTACACAGGAGCTATGGTTTGAGTTTTATACTTATTAAATGTTGTACTTTCCATGTCTTCCTGTCTTCAAAAATTGAAGACACTTTTTAGAAGATTTTTTTCTCTAGGTACACATATAGCCATCATAGCATACATTCTTTCTCTGATGATTTGTCCATATTGCAAAGTGATTCTGCATTGCTGTGCCATTGCCTTTGCAATGAGGTGGTAGTTGCCAATGCTAACTTCTATGGAGCAAAACTGGGCATTTGTCAAAAGTCCCCAGCTAATTACTAGTGAAGTCTATCTAGCAGATGTACTACTTTCACACCATGTTTGGCATGGGAAATTAATTGCATATTGTCTAACTTTGACACTAATTGGGGTGCTATTTTTTCCAAATAATTTATATATGATGTTTATAGCTCATAGGTAGTTAACTTGATTACTTTCCTGAATTACATGTACTGTGTATTTTGTAGTAAACTTAATTTTATTTTAGTTGAGCATAACTAATTTATGTTATTAACATTATATATTTACTCTCTGAAATGATTAGGTAAAATTTTGATAGAAATTGAAACAATATATCATAGTATATTTTAGAATAGATTGTAGAGAGTTGATTGTAGCTCCCATTTAAAAATTTTTGGGATTCAAACACCTATATTTCTTTGTCCAGTGGTGAAATGATGCTTAGATTTTGCAGAGTACATTATTCAGGAGTTAGTAAACTAGAAACTTCATCTCCCCGCATCTTAACAACCAATTATGATCAAGCTTCCCCTTGTTATTGTCCACTGTACTACACTTATCAAGACATTGACATCCATCAAGCAGACATCCATCATGCAAAGGTAAAGTAACATTATGGTTCTAGCTAGAACAATGGAAACCACACACACATATATGGTCATACACACATGCGCGAGCACACACACACACACACACACACACACAGAGAGAGAGAGAGAGAGAGAGAGAGAGAGATGGAATTCACCATATAGCCTTCTTTGGCTTTCTGGTACAGGCAAAAAACCAAAACAAAACAAAACAAAAAAAAAATGGAAAGATTGGAAAGATAGCTTGATGTAAAGGCAAAACATCTACTTCCATTTACTATTTCTGCATGGCATGTTAGGGAAATAAATGCCATATTTACATCCTAAGGATGACTGAGAAGATGAGCTTTAGACAATTTACCTGGGTAGGATAGGATGCTCATTCAAGTGTAAACTAGCAATCTGTGAAGAGAAGGAATGGAGCTGACTTACTGCTGTGTCCTCGGGACATAGGATTGGCTTTCGTTAGCTTATAACTATCTACAAATATATTGCTTAGCATAATTCAGTGTATTGACATAGCCAATCATTAAATAGGCAGTGTTAAGTTCTAGATATTATACTCACCCTGGCACATCTCAGTATAGAAATACAAATAATGTGTACCTTCATCCAGCTTACAGTCAAATGAGGGAGGTGATCAGAAATACATCTCTGCTGCATAGCTTTCACAGTGCCAGAAGGTGCTTAAGTGAGCTGTTGGTAGAGAAAAGACATCAGCAATTTTACCCAGCTGCGAACACTATAAACTTCAGTACCAACTTGCCAGACAAGATGTGCCCACTTGTGCAATAGGGTTATTGAATCTCTGATTGGATTTGAGTTCTGTTGCACAGGAGGAGACCCATGACTGGTATTGTAAACCTAGCCAAAAGCATACGGCTGGGAAGACATAGGCCCTACTGGGGAAATTACTGCTGTTTAGATAAATTAACGTAGTGTCAACCTTCTGTATAAGTATCTGTTTATACCCATAGAAAAATAATATTCAGCCTCAATGAGAGAAGACTGTCTCTGCCCTAAAAGACAGTGAATCCAGAGAGTCACAGTTGCTCAAAGTAATCCAATAAATAGTCATTGAATGCCCATCTGTACACAGATATTTATACCACCCTCCCTAAGGCTAAGGGAACACTGTAGAAGAGGAAGCAGAAATAACATTATAGCTAGGATACAGAGAATAAACATGGTAGAAGCTTATAGGTAGGATATACCTATATCTTTATAGAAGGATATAGGTAGTAAACATGGTAAACATTCTTCTTCTATTCAAGACACTTCCATTGTAGTATTCAACTCATCCCTGGGAGCCCTGGGGGGTCTGGTTGGCCAACATCATCATTCTTCCCATGAGGTTGCAAATTCCTTGAGCTCCTCCACTCCTCCCTCCAGCTCCTCCATTGGGGACCCCAAGCACAGTCCATTGGTGGATTGCTAGCATATGCCTCTGACAAGAACCCTCAGAAGACAGCCATAATATGATTCTTTTGGCAAGCACTTCTTGTCATCCATAATAGTGTTGGAGTTTTGTGACTGTTTATAGGATGAATCCCCAAGTAGGACAGTCTATGGGTGGCCTTTCCTTCAGTCTCTGCCCCACACTTAGTCTGCATAATTGCTCCTATGAGTATTTTGTTCCCTTTCTCAGAAAAACTGGAAGATTCACACTTTGGTCTTCCTTCGTGAGTTTCTTGTGGTCTGTGAGTTGTATCTTGTTTATTCTGAGCTTTTGGGCTAATATCCACTTATCAGTAAGTGCATTCCTTGCCTTTTTGGTGTGTGTGATAGGGTTACCCCACAGGATGACACTTTCTAGTTCCATCCATTTGCCTAGGAATTTCATGAATTCATTGTTTTTAGTAGCTGAGAAGTACTCCATTGTGTAAATATACCATGTTTTCTGTATCCATTCCTCTGTTGAAGGACATCTGGGTTCTTTGCAGCCTCTGACTATTATAAATAAGACTGCTATGAACATAGTGGAGCATATATCCTTATTACATGCTGGAACATCTTCTGGGTATATGCCCAGGAGTGGTATAGCTGGGTCCTTAGGTAGTTCTATGTCTAATTTTCTGAGGAACTTCCAAACTGATTTCCAGAGTGGTTGCACCAGCTTGCAATCCCACCAGCAGTGGAGGAACTGCACATTCTCTCTAGCATCTGCTGTACTCTGAATTTTTCATCTTAGACATTCTGACTGGTGTGAGGTGGAATCTCAGGGTTGTTTTGATTTGCATTTCCCTGATAACTAAGGATGCTGAACATTTCTTTAGGTGCTTCAGAACCATTCGAGCTTCCTCAGTTAAGAATTCTCTGTTTAGCTCTGCATCCTATTTTTTAATAAGGTAATTTGTCTCTCAGGAGTCTAACTTCTTGAGATCTTTGTATATATTTGGTATTAGCCCTCTATTGGGTATAGGATTGGTAAAGATCTTTTTCCAATCATATTGACAGTGTCCTTTGCCTTACAGAAGTTTTGCAGTTTTATGAAGTCTCGTTTGTTGATTCTTGTTCTTAGAGCATAAGACATTGGTGTTCCTTTCAGGAAATTTTCCCCTGTGCCCATGTGTTCAAGACTTTTCCCCACTTTCTCCTCTATAAGCTTCAGCATATCTGGTTTTATGTGTAGGTCCTTGATCCACTTGGACTTGAGCTTTGTACAAGGAGATAAGAATGCTTCGATTTGCATTTTTCTACATGATGACCTCCAGTTGATCCAGCACCATTTGTTAAAAATGCTGTCGTTTTTCCACTGGATTTTTTTAGCTCCTTGGTCAAATACCAAGTGACTGTGGATGTATGGGTTCATTTCTGAGTCTTCCATTCTATTCCATTGATCTTCCTGCCTATCTCTGAACCAATACCATACAGTTTTTATCACTATTGCTCTATAGTAGAGCTTGATGTCAGGGATGGTGATTCCCCCAGAAGTTCTTTTGTTGTGGAGAATGGTTTTTGCCATCCTGGATTTTTTGTTATTCCTAATGAATCTGTAGATTGCACTTTCTAGCTCTGTGAAAAATGTATTTGGAATTTTGATGGGTGTTGCACTGAATCTGTAGATTGCATATGGCAAGATGGCCATTTTTACTATAATAGTCCGGCCAATCCATGGGCATGGGAGATATTTCTATCTTCTGAGATCTTTGATTTCTTTCTTCAGAGGCTTGAAGTTCTTGTCATACAGATCTTTCACTTGCTTGGTTAGAGTCACACAAAGGTATGTAATATTATTTGTGACTATTGTGAAGGGTGTTGTCTCCATAATTTCTTTCTCAGCTTATTTATCCTTTGAGTAGAGGAAGACTATTTACTTGTTTGAGTTAATTTTATATCCAGCCACTTTACTGAAGTTGTTTATCAACTTTAGGAGTTCTCTGGTGGAATTTTAAGTATATGATCATATCATCTGCAAATAGTGATATTTTGGCTTCTTCCTTTCCAATTTGTATATGTTTGACCTCCTTTTGTTGTCTGATTGTTCTAGCTAGAACTTCAAGTACTATATTGAATAGATAGGGAGAGAGTGGGCAGCTTGGTCTGGTCCCTTATTTTAGTTGGATTGCTTCAAGTTTTTCTCCATTTGGTTTGATGTTGGCTACTGGTTTCCTGTATATTGCTTTTACTATGTTTAGGTATGGGCCTTGAATTCCTGATCTCTCCAAGACCTTTGACATGAAGGGATGCTGAATTTTGTCAAATGGTTTTTCATCATCTAATAAAATGATCATGTGTTTTTTTGTTGAGTATGTTTATATAGTGGATTACATTGATGGATTCCTATATTGAATCATCCCTGCTTCCCTGGGATGAAGGTCATGAATGGTAGTGAATTATTGTTTCGGTGTATTTTTGGATTCTGTTGGCAAGAATTTTATTGAGTATTGTTGCATCAATGTATACTACTGCAAAAGAATAGATTTGATTAACAAAAAGGGATTAGAAATAATCACAACTATAAATTACAGATTATGAGATGTATTCTTCTGGAAAGGTACAGTTTCTTTGAGAGATTATTCCAAATCACTTCTACTATTATATTTGTTGAATAATTGAAGACTCCTTCAAGTGGATACTATGTAAGAACATGCCTGATGATTAACTGATATTCACCTAATTTATGGTAGAAAAAATGGACATTCCTAGAATATGGAAAGATTGGATCTAGATCTTTGCAAATATCCCAGCATATCCAAATAGTGTGTGATTGAAAATAATGTGGTATGTCTGAGAAACTGGACAGAAGGATCCCATTGTGGCTGGATAGAAATGGGGAGGGTGGCATTTGTAGAAGACAGGGGAAATAAAAATGGCTGAAACCTGTGTGCATGACAAAGATTTGATATCTGATTCTATGATATATCAGTAAATATTTTATGGTTCTATGCATGATCAAAATATGCAGTATGTATCCCAGGTGTTAGCAATGATCATTTCTCAAGCTTTGTGAAAATGACCTGGTTGGGGATATGGTATAAATAGAGCATTACTTAGGATGCACTCATAGATATAAGAGATGATGGTGACATGGACCAAGAAGTAGTCTAGAAACTACAAGCCAACAGGCAGATTTAAGTCATGGTCAGAATTCAGAATCCTTTCTATCTGAGCATGAGTGCTAATGGGTGTACGTACCATGAAGTGATAAGAGCGCTCAGGCTTGAGTCTTGCTGTGTACCTAGTTAGGAAAGGAAGAAGAGCCAAGAAATAAAACTTATTGCCTATGGTATGTGTGCTTCCACACAATATGCAAAATGTAGTGACTCCAATTTAGTATCTTCGTTGGGGTCTTAGAGTGTCCTGAGAAATAAAAGAAGACATTGTGTAGCTCAGCACACAAGAGTTTTTGTTTGTTTTCCCTAAAACTAACAAGAAAGTTCTTTAGGGTTCCTGTCGACTGTGTTCCTTGATTTCAACTCTTTGCTAACATTATTTTTCTCCCATTCTGAAAAGATAAGGGCAGCTCTGAATTTGATGTCTTTCAGAGTAAAAAGACAATGTGAAAAGTACTCATGAATAAGCAAATACTTTGTTATAGATTACTGGATTGGCAGCTTATTGGAAAAGTCATCTCTGCTCAAAGACTATTGTTGAAGAAAATTGTTCAACTGTACTCTTGTGGTTTATAAATACCATGTTATAAGCTGTTGCATGCCATATCTTAATTTGACTCACATGCAGACACAGAAGAACAGATTCTTCTGTACAATTTTTTCTTTGCATAGTCTTCTAAAAACTGAAATACTTCACCAAACTGTGGTGTATATGCTACAAATCACACCTTTTGAATTTCTGTCCTCTCTGACATCTCTATATCTGTCCTCTATGTGCCTGCCTGCTATCTATCTATCTATCTATCTATCTATCTATCTATCTATCTATCTATCTTTCTACCTATACATCATGCATGCCAAACTTCTGAGTCTCATTAGTGCTGTCCTTTATGCATGTTTTGGGCTGGGGTTTCATCTCTGAAAACAATATAAACCAATACAATGTCTGTATTTTTTCTGCAGCCATTAACTCTAACTGCTTGTAGCTCACCAGGCAGGGGTAGGACCTTGTGAAATTTTCCTCCACCCATATTCACAGAGATAAGATACTTTTAAGTTGAGTGATCTTAGTTATATTGCCAGATGTAAATTATTTTTCTAAAAATGTTTCTTAACAAAACTCTTTTTCTCCGTGACTCTGTTACTTGAAGTTTTCTTCCAGCTTCTCCTTTGTTTCTCATGGGGAAAAGCAATAAATCAGCTTCCAGCCTATTGCCAGAGTGATAAATCTGTATGTGTATAGATGGAATTGAGACTATGTCATTATGGAACTGCACTGATAGGAACTTTTCATGGACATATTTATTCATTCAGAAATATTATTCAGCACCTACTAGTCATTTTAATAACAGGTGTGATGAAACATCTGTCATCTGAGTGCTTATAGTCATGTGGAAATACAGGAAATATCATGAAGTTTATATTATATTTAATCTATTTGTTACATAAGTATATATCTATGGGATCAGTCAGTTTCTTCTCTACAAAATAGCCTTGTAAAATATGTATATATATATATATATATATATAGATAGATAGATAGATAGATACATATATAATGTTTGTGTGTATATATGTATGTATGTGTGCATTCATCTATCTATCTTATCTATCTATCTTATATATATATATATATATATCATCTATCTACCTGTAGAGTCATCCATATCTGCTTTGCAACTATAAACCATCTATCTGTTGAAATGTATTTGAAGGAATGACTTGCAGTGTTTAAAGGCAGCAAATCTGAGGTCCATGTAGCATGCTGAAACACCAGGTAGGATTTCTGTTGCTTCACTTAGGCCAGCTCTACTAACTTTAGGTTCACTCTTAAGAACTTTAATTGACTGAATAGAGGAGTTCCGTGGTAAGCTGCTTTCCTATGAGCTGATTCACTGCAAAATCAGTTTGTCATAACTGCCAAATCAGGAGAGATTAAGACTAGAATTTGTTTCAGTAACTGGCTATTATATTTTATGCAAGTAGATATAAGAAATTAACCATTGGTCCAATAATAATATAGACTATACCTTTGAAGTTTATGTGCTGATTATATTAGATAGTAATACACATTATAAATACAAATAATGTAGGAAAGAGTTAAGAAATGAAATGAACTAAATATGACTTTATTTTGACATCAAATTCTGAGACAGTAGTATTTGAATAAGTACATGAACAATGGAGCACTTTATGCCCTTTTTCTTTTGCTGTCACCACTAGAATTTTATTAATAACACCATCTATATCTGTTCTTTGGTGTGAAGTGGAACGTCTACCTGAGAAGCTAAACAAGTTAAGAATGCAGAAAACCAAGATATGAAATAAGGTTTGTGGTAACAGCTTTTGATCCCTCACAAATCACTACAGAACTCTTCAAACAACAAAAAATTGTTGTCATTTCTCATGATCATTCAGGTTTTTCAGATTGATTTCCTAGCCTGGGTTAGCACAGCTGGACACAGATTATTGAAATAGTATCACATTTGTAAATCTATGGCCCTCAGTTGAAAAAATTAGCCTGAATGACTAAGCCTTTGTCCATGTGGTCTCCTGTCCCTCAGAATGTCAGGGCTTGCTTGACAAGGGGCAGAAAGAGTCTTGTAATCCTCAGAAGCCAAATATAAATGCCCACACATAAAGCTTCATTTTGCGTTTTGTTTACCAATGATCCATTTACAAATGCTAGACAGTATATTTAGTAGATACTGACAAAAGCATTCAAGTAGAAGGCAGGAGTAATTAGGAATCATGACTGGAATAATTAGCAGGTAATAAGTAAACCCAAGTATTGCAGAGTTATTTACGAAGTATAAGATTATATTGCAGTGGGATGAGATATCAGGCTCACATCTTCTGGGAAATTGGCTCTACCTCAATGCCTTGTTCTCTCTACGTCTCACATAACACACGATAAAGCATAGCACCTATGTTGAAGGCACTGTGTTACACTTTGTAGGTTATTCAAACTATAGCTCTGCACATTGCCTCATGTATTAGCAAGCTTGGGTTGCTGCAATAAAACATCACAATCTGCCAACTTAAAAACTTTCATTTAAGGCTGGGATAGTAGCTCAGTTGAGGAATGTTTCTCCCATATGGTTGATAATCAGTTCAAACACTATAAAGAATGTAGGGGTTTTTTTGTTGTTGTTGCTTTTGTTTTTGTTTAGTTCTGGGGACTAAAAATTTCAAGCTCAAGAAATTTGAAGATTCAGTTTATGATGAAAATCCTCTTTCTGATTTCCAAGTGGCCACCTTCCTGGTGGATTCATACGTAGGAGAAGGAGGGATCACACAACGAAAGGCAATTCTGTTTCTCCCCTTTAAGGTCTCAAGTCACAGCATTCTGCCTTCATGATCTATCTCCTCTAATTCTAACAAGCTGTTAACAGCTTATCTATAGGTGTTATTACAATGGGAGTCAGGACTTGATTATGAATTGGGGGAAAATGTAAATATTGCTTTCATACAACTATGGCAAGGTATGACAGAATATATGATTAGGCCTTCTTTGGATCCTTTTCCTTCAAAGAGATTTGCTGATCTATTGTTAGGTTACTGGCAGTGACTCCCTGTGCTTTAAGAAGTACATAGTCCTACCCCTACAAAGGTCAATTGACCTTATTTTGTGCTTTAGACAATGGATAGTGACCAGTCATGATTTGTAGTAAGACTAAACTAAAGCCTTATGAAAGATTTCAATATTGACTCCCTTCACTTTTTCCTTCTACTTTCTAAATAACATGCTCTGAACAATGGCTCCTTTTTTATTCTGAATCCTTAAATTAAAATAATCTATATCATACTGTAGTAATGGACCTGTGGCCACTGAGATACAATGTGGATAAGCAATGGACGTATATTTTTTATGGATGGACAAATTAGTAGTGGTTGAGAGAACTTGCTGTGTGAACATAAGACTATATATATATTTTTTTTAAATAATGAAAATATATTGTTAAAAAAGATGTACTTCATAGACAACACAACTAATATTTTGGGGCTGTTTCATGTTGCAAAACTCAAGCTGATTGATAAGTTAATAGTACACGTTAGGAACGGCGAGATTATGAGTCAATAGTGAAAAGTCCTTGCTCTTTTTGTAGAGGACCCAGGTTCATTTAGAACACTCACATGGCAGCTCACAGTATGTCCTAACTCCAGTTCCAGGGACTTAGTACACTCTTCTGACCAGCATAGTCACTAGATACACATAAGGGACACATACAACTATACAGTTAAAAAGCTCATATACATACATTTTTATAAAAGTAATAGCAAAAAAATCAAATGCTCTGTGACTATATCAATACTAACAACCTAAATTATGATCACTGACTCTAGGGATTATTAATGGAAGCTTTAAAAATGGCAATCGGTATGGTAAAAAGGCAGTATATTTGAAATCATCCAGACCATAATCAGGAAGGCAGATCATCTGCTTAACAGCCATGTGACTTCAAGCAAGAATACCAAAGGCAAAAGATACCCCTTTTTTGCCGGTTACTATATTTTTTGTCCTATTCAATAAGTAAATAAATTAAATAAATAAATAGACAAAGAGGAGAGAAGGAAAATTAACATCGACCTTTAAGCAAGCATAAAAGGAGTAAGAAAAGGGAAGTTGTTAAGAATTTTAAGGCCAAGTGTGTATATTTCTCATCATGAAAAGGTAAAACTGAAGATTTATGTGCACCACAAAAATGAATAATAAACTTTCCCAGCATTGAAGATTGAACCCAGGCCTAGGTTACCATATTCTTTCAAAACCTCTGAAGTAGGTAGCAGGAGAGTAAGCAAGCCCTTTTAGGGAATGAAATGGCTCCAGGGGATAATGGCTATACATGGAGAACAAATTAGGCTATCTACAATGAGGGTTGTCTCAGGCAGGATGCAGAATAAGACTGTGATGGTTTGAATGAAAATGGCTCCCATAGATTCTTTTTTTAAAAAAAAAAGTTTATTTATTTACTTATTACATGTAAGTACTCGGTAGCTGTCTTCAGACAGTCCAGAAAAGGGAGTCAGATCGCATTATGGATGGTTGTGAACCACCATGTGGTTGCTGGGATTTGAAATCAGGACCTTTGGAAGAGCAGTCAGTGTTCTTACTTGCTGAGCCATCTCTCCTGCCCCTTGCATAGATTCTTAAAGAGCAGCACTATTAGGAGGTGTGAGCTTGTTGCAGTAGATGTAGCCTTGTTGGAGGAGGTGTGTCACTGGGGTTGGGCTTTGAGTTTTGAATGCTCAAGTGTTAACTCTTTCTTCCTCTGCCTGAAGATATGAAAGTAGAACTCCTTTCTCAGTACCATGTCTACCAGCAGGCCACTGTCCTTCCTACCCTGAAAATAAAGTACTAAACCTCTGACCTATAAGCTAGTCCCAATGATATGCTTTTCTTTATAAGAGTTGCTGTGGTTATGGTTTCTCTTCACAGAATCAAAAAAGAAATCCTGAGACAGTGACTATTAACATATGAAGATGGCTACAGGCATGGGAGCTCAAGCAAAGTTTTTATAAAGTTGAATTGTCAAAAGTGCTAACAGCCGGGGCACAGGCTTTGAACAGATTGCTGCTGTTCCAAACACACGATGACCTTTCTTTCTTCTCTTTGAGGAAGGTACAGGGCATATTCTTAGTCAGCTGTGGCCACCAAACGTGCTCATGCAGAAGGCCATTCCAGACCTCACACTTGCTTTGGCCAGCTTGAGTGTGTGGGCCTCATATACTTTCTGTTTCTGAACTGAGAGATTTCAATCACATTTCTTCCCTTATCCACAAATCTATTTTTGAAACATGTTGAGCAATGTGTGTGTGTGTATGTGTGTGTGTGTGTGTGTATGCATGTGCATGCATTTATGACAGCTTTTAATGCACAGTACAGTAAATTCAGCAGAGACTCACCCATATCTATATCCCCATAAGTTTTCCAAGTAAGTGCCATAGCCTGAGGTAGATTCAATGCTACCATTTGTAAAGGGGACAGAACACAATAACTGATATTATTGGTCCCAGTCATGCTTCCTTTTCCTTCCTACTGTGATGACAACACAGTCTCAGTCATGTTTCTTTCTGTTCATATTGCACCCTCTTGATGCTGACCAATCAGTGCACACAGGCTTAATCTCAGCAAAAACATTTAAAGATATCTCGAAGTCCCTACAACTCTCATGTTCTTTTACCTTTGTCCTAAGAAATGGATTTGTCCAAAAGAGGCTAGCTTTTCATCTATAGTACAGCCAGAAGCATGCCATAGAGGCACAGTGGCTGACCTATAGCCATCAGTAGTGTGTGGATGAATTCTAAATCTCTCTTTAAGTTACTGAGGTCTTGATATGACATATTACTTTCTGGTACCATGGGGATGAATTATTCTTGGGACACTAGGACTCTGGACAAACATTTTGAACCTTAAAAACCCCTAAGTGTACATTAAATAATCAGAAAACAAAAATGTTCCCCCCAGGACAAAAGCCTTGGCCTCTTTTATAGTATTTCAATCACATTCTCTTTCCAAGTGAGAGTTTTTTATTTATTTATTAATTTTGGTGCCTCTCCTGACAAATGAGTTATATCTTAGTCCCACAGAAGCCATGCATCTGTTTTATAGTATCATTCAGAAGGACTGTTTGAAGGATTTAGATGTGGCTTTCCATCCTGTTTCTGTGATCTACCTCATCATAACATGGGAACCAGAAGGTGACATAGTCCCTCTGAGTGCAGCATTCCAGCAAATAAGGCTGTCCTTATGTTTTCAGTTACTATTTTTCTTTAGCTTTGGACAAATGTATGTGTGTTTCATAACCTGGCTGGACAGATTGGCATATTTCCAACTCTCAAGCTCTCAATCACTCCCTCCCTTGTAAGTATTCGGTGAAGGAGAATTGTCAAATGTTGTTTCTTCTAGAAACAACATTTTCAAAGGTGTACCCCCATACCTCCACTCCCACCAAGTAGGTCAGAACAGTTTTAATAGCGTGGAAATGTTCTTCATGGTCCATTTGTTTTCAGAAATCTTCTCTGGAAAGATGGGAACAAGGAGAAGACCTCCCATCTCCCCATATGCTGATCTTCCTGCTTGCTTCTTTCTTTCCTTGTTTATCTTTTCTTGATGTCTGTCCTCTGTTTGTTTATTTATCTTGCCTGTTGTTTTCACCAGTCCAGTTTCTTTGAAAGAAATAGTGTGGTGCCTGTTTTACGCTACTTCATGAGTTTGGTTCTTAAATTTAAGGCCCTTTTATTTCCTACAGATGAAGGCTTTGATTCTGAGGTAAATCTTCATCTATTGAGTCTTGAACCCACGTTTCTTTCACTTCCTTCCCTGTTTTATTAGCCCTACAGGCTTCCTGATTCATTGTTGTCAATACTCTCAGAAGTGCTGGGTGAGATGCATGATGCTCTTTGCGGATGCTCTCTCCCTCTCTGCCATGAGGCAGCTTGATGGAGTGTTATTGGGATGAGGTGAGGCAGGAGGACAGGGATGAAGCCCATGTTTCATAGCAGGCTCCTTGTTTTTAGCCCAACACTGCCTAGGCTATTATTTTCATATGCCATTTCCCTATTCTGAGTATGTCTTGTCTTTTCTACAATAGCCCAGCCCCAGGGGTTTATAAGAGAGCAGAGAAGTCATTTTTTAATAGTTCACTAGAAATAAGATATGTGTAAGAAGACCTAAAATTTGACTCAGTTAATGACACATTATATAGTCCAGAGAACATTCCCCTTTAATAGGAAAATCATATAATGCCCCCCATATCAATTTGTCCTATTTAAGGACTTGAATTATATATTCATGCAATTTATGTGAATTCAGCTGTACACAGGTTGACACAAAGAAAGAGAGCAGCACACAGAATAGAAGACAAAGATAGATAAGCCTCTACCAACAGAAGCAACAGTGACAGATTCCAATGTTTGAATATTGGACATGCTGAGAGATGGCATGTCAGCAGTTTCCTACAAAATGCCTAGGGTAGATTTTAACTTCATGGATTTCCCCCTTTCTACCTTGGCATGGTTTTGTCCTTGTACGTCCATATAAACTTGGGCACACACATGCCCCCTTTTTCTCCACTGACGTGCACTCCTTAAGCATAATGATCATTCACTGACTGTCTTCCAGTTATCACACACACATCACAGTATTCTGCAAAAGAATCCATGAGCGACATATAGGCATCTGACTACTATGCATGACAACGTAAATACAATTCCTTCTCATACCCTTTCATGAAATTAAGACGTATTCCTTTCGCAGAGATGTGCTCAGAATTTTTGCTCACCTGGCGGCTTTTTAACTGACAAAGGATCATTTTCATGTGTAACACGAAGATGTTCCTTTCCCTCAGCCTGTGTCACTGTTCTCATGACATCCTGCTACACTCTGGAACACCTGTTCAGAGAACTTCTGCTTTTGTCCTTCCACAGCATGGCTTCCTTTCCTCTGAATCCTGCTATATCTACTCCCCCTTCCCTGCATGCAGTCTCCTTTTTAGGAAATGCATGTATCCTTTCATATTTAAGGTGCTGAAGACAGGAATTATAATAACTGAGAACAGAGGCACTAAGATCTGCTGCCTTCTAACTATGCATCTTTAGACAGGTTATTGAATTTCTTTATGCCCAAGCCTCATTCAAAAAACACATCACATTATTCTGCCAAATATATTACAAGTTACATCCAAGCTTCTGAGTACTGCACATGACTCAAAGTAAAGCATTGTGTGTTTTTGCTCCTTCTATACTGACCTTAGATAGTACTTCCTTCATGAGAATTTCTTTAGCCCACATATTTCTCTGAGAAAACTGGCATGGTGGACCTTCATTGTACATGGTGGATATTGGTGGTTTTTTTTTTTTTCCTTTTGAGACAGGGTTTCTCGGTGTAGTCCTGGCTGTCCTGGAACTCACTCTGTAGACCAGGCTGACCAGATATCTGCCTGCCTCTGCCTCCCAAGTGCTGGGATTAAAGGCGTGTGCCACTACCGCCCAGCAGTTTATTTTATGTACCCAATTAGTCTGTCGGTTTGGTTAGTTACCTATTTATAAGTCTGCCTCTACTATTAACTGGAAGCTACATGACGTCAGGGAATTATTTAGTTTGGACATACAATCTATTCCATAATGTTATACTTTACATTATGCATAATGCATTATAGTGATTCAAAACTGGTTGTCAACTGAGCAAATTATTAACTTTACTATTAACTTCTCTATGCCATGATTATGAGATAGGTATTATTAAACCCACTTTCCAGAAGAGGAAGCAGAAACACAAAGATTAGGCAACACGGACACTATAAATTGCCAGTGTACGTGAGAAAAGGAGTTTTATCAAGCAATCTGATCTAGGATTTCAGATTCTTGCTCCTTTTGCCATCTGCCTCCAAAAGAATTTAACAAGGGAAGGGAAAAGTTGGGGGGGAAAGTAAGTAAAGCAGGCAAGAGAGGGGAGGATGGGGAAAGCAGCTGGCAGAATTGAGGCTCTACAGCATTACCAAAGTCCTTGCAAAACTCCCTCACTGATGGTTGATTTATGTTAAATCCTTGACTTTTCAAAACAGTCACTATAAAATATAGCCATGTAGAATCCACTTCTTCATTTGCTCGAAAAATAACGCGTGCACATTACCCATTAAATCATTCAGCTCTGCATAATATCGCAACAAGGGGAAAATGTTGGTTTCTACATAAACCTTTGTGTCCCTGGAGTCTTTGGCCTGATCAACTCTTTCTGATGCTTATGGAACAGGATTTCCCTGGATGCTGAGAAACAAATGTGAAGCCAGAGTCTAAGCTTGGCAGCAAGAATCGCATCAACTTTCAGATAAGACTGTTTTTCTCATTTGGCTATTTTTTTCAACCTTGACTTTCATTCTAGGTTAGATTTTTGTCAACTTGACCCAGGCTAGAGTCATCTGTGAGGAGAGAATCCCATCTGAAAAAAGAAATGCCTCATCAAATAAGCCTGTAAGCAAGTTTGTGGGAGCATTGTCTTGAATAATGAATAGTGCTGGAGCTCACTGTGGCCTGTGCCACCCCTGGGCAGGTGGTCCTGAGTTATACATGAAAGTCAGCCAAGCAAGCCATGGGGAGCTTCAGTTGCTGCTTCCAAGTTCCTGCATTGACTTTCTGCCTTTCCTTCTTTTGATGATGGACTCTGATATGAAAGTATAAGCCAAACAAAACCTTTCTTCACTAAGTTGATTTTGGTCAGTGTTTTACACAGCAGCAATTCCTATATAATTATAGAAATGCATGCACAGACCTCCACACTACCATGCACAGCTCTGTGTCAAGCTAGGGTGTTATATCCCAGCTTCTTCTCTTTAGCCATCTTAAATAACAACAGTTTAATTGACGATAAACTTGATTTTAATTAATTTTCATCAGTCCCACTTGGGAGGGAGGAAAAAAGCAATCTTCATAATAAATTGATTAGTGGGAGGGAGGAAGGAACCTGGGAGAGAAAGTGGACAGGACAGGGGACTGCGGGGGAGAAGGGAACCTGATCTGACACTGGGGCATAGAAAAGATCTGAAGCACTGAGGGCCAGGAGAAAGGATGTAAAGAGGCAACCTTAGAAGACAGGACGTTGGGGGAACCCTCCAGAATGCACCAGAGAGACATGAGAGGTGAGAGATACACAGGACTAAAAGGGAGGGACCTTAGGTGAAATGCCTGCAGTAGGCAGATGGAATTTATAGAGCCTATCTCCAGCAGGAAGACAGGGCATCACAAAATGGGTGGGGGAGGAGTGCATCCCACAATCACGACTCTGACCCATAAGTGTTCCTGTCTGAATTACAGGGATGGAAATGGAGAGAAGCCCGAGGAAAAGAAGGCCCAGTGACAGGCCCAGAATGGGATCCAGCTCAAGGGGAGGTTCCAAGATCTGACATTATTGCTGAAGCTATGGCGCGATCACAAAAAGGGACCTAGCTTGACAGCACTCCAGAAGATCCAACAAGCAGCTAAAAGAGTCAGACACAGATATTTGCACCCAACTAATGGACAAAAGCAGTTGACCCCTGTTGTTGAATTAGCGAAGGCTGAATGAAGCTTAGGGTGACCCTGTAGGAGGACCAGCAGTCTCAATTAATCTGAACCCCTGGAATCTCTCAAACACTGGACCATCAAACAGGCAGCATACAGCTGGTACTGATATGGGCCCCCAAACACACACACAATAGTGGAATGCCCAGTCTGTGTTTATTCAGAGATGATGCACCTCACCCTCAAGAGACTAGAGACCCCAGGGAGTTTAGAGGTCAGATAGGGTGGGGGTGGGGACATCCACATGGTGACAGGTAGGAGGGGAGGAGGCATGGGATGTAGAACATTAAGAGGGTGGACAGGGGTTGGCAGGTTTGGGATAAAATATGGAGTGTATAAAAATAATTAATAGAAAAAGAAAAAGAAAAAACAATAAATGCTATATCCAAGTTCATCCAGGTTTACATGTTATCAAATTGCAAAGCTTATTAATTAGTTGAAGAGTCCAAATAAAACTTGAGAACCTGCAACCCCAAGCTGCCGTTCTGTTTCACTTGACAGCCATTATTTCTAATAGGATAAGGTTATAGCAAGTTAGGGGGGAAATCCATATGAAAATACTAAACATCCATTTTTGAGACAGTCTTAGCTTTGTGGAATAATAGTATGACTGAGTCTTGTGAATTATTTGACCTTATATAATCTAAACTATTCATTTACAGACTAACTATTGTAACTGATGTCTTCCTCAGCTTTAAAATACGAATTTGCATTTTCTTCATCACAAATTTAATTATTAGCAATTAGAGAAATAGCGGAAATCTAGTAATGTGAATGAAAGGAAAGATGTTCTAGTTCTACAACACAGTAATTCATTCTACACACATATACATATATACATACACATATACATACACATGCATATACATATACGTGCATATATTTATTAATGCAACCCAACAACGATATGCTCTGCTATTGAATTCGATCTCTAGCCCAGCACTTGCATAGGCCCTCTTACGTCATTTTATGCCCAATTATTTTTAAAGCTGTTTATAATTTTTATCATTATATTTCCTATCATTGTTGTTTCAATGAGTTTACTAAACATATTTCTATGGGTAATGATTGAAATTTCACAATAGCATTTTAGATAGATGCAAATGTACTCATAAAGTAATTTCTAATTCTCTTGACTTTTCACATGTTGAATTATGAACTTGTCTTTAGTATCATTCAAAATCTTGTAGGCGATGTTGGTACATATGGCCTTTCATGTACAAATAGCTGAAAGACATCATATTAGAATGTGATAAACAAATTTTAGGCTTCGATGCTGCAGAAAAATGCTTTGGGGTATGGCTAGTGCTTCCTCCAAGCTCTGTGATTTGGATGGCTTGCATTAACTTCATAGATCCTTGAGTTCTTCCTTTATATGACAAGTGTGGCTATAGCTGCTTCACAGGCTTGGTGTGAGTTTTAAATGAGATAGGCCCCTGAAACCTTTTCTTTAGTGTTCCGAGGTTTTAATGCTTTTGCCAAATTATTTTCCCAGATAGTCACAAATAAGGACTGAAAAAATTCCATTTAATCTCAACCTTCTCAGCATGTTCTTATTACAGTGTTTTGATAACATGATAAATTATAGGAGTTTGCTATTATTTCTTAAGTCTAGGCCTTGCTTCTGAAAAAGAATAAACATGTTGTTGTAACCTGGCTACCAGCTATTCTACACTGGTTGTGTATTATTGATATCCATTTCTCATTTGTTGATTGCAAACTGCTTGCTGACTTAGGAAAACATTTTTCTCCTCTAGAAGAAAAATCTTACATATAAAATTATTGTTATTTCTAATTTATATTTTCCATTATTAACAAGTTTAAAATGTCTATTTCTTAACATACTCTATAGTTTTTCTTCATGTTTTCTCATAAAGCCTTGTAATTATGGGATAAATCAATAGCCAGGCCTCTTGCACACATGAGGTATTTCACATCTATACTTGTATGTAGGTGAGTGCTAATGAAACCTTTCTACATAAAGTATAATTTTCTTGGCTTACTTAGAGTAAATCACCTTGTCTAAGTAAATCTTTCTAACACTTTGTTTCTGTCTATAGAAGATTTTTAAAACTGTGCTTACTTCACTTACTAGATATCTAGGTACACTATATTTACCACACATGGTATAAGCTCTAGGCAGTAGTTTTGCAAACCATGAATACTTTGTAGATAGAAACCAATGGAATCTCTGACCTTGTGTAGGAATAATCTTTATCACTGAACTCTGGCTAATGATTGACTCCCTCCAGTGTTAACAGAACAGCAGAAAATATCAGTATTATTAGAAGTAACAGAAATTACAGATGTTTTCATTTTAGTTACTGCTGCTGTCTATTTTAAATAATTTTGCTATTATTTAAAATTTGTTCATGACTATTAGATCTTATTTTGTACTATCTGTGTTAGTCAGCATTCTGTAAAGAAACAGAACTAATAGAATACATATATTTCTATTTTATGTATATATTTATTTATATAATATATTTATATTATAAGTATATATACTTACATTATTATTTACTTACATAATATATTTATTATATAATTATATATATTTACATATTATAATTATTTATTCATTAGAGTGTCTTACAGGCTGTAGTCTGGTAGTCCAAAACTGACTGTCTTATAATAGAAAATAAAAGAATCTAGTAATTGTTTAGTCCTTGAGGCTCAATATTGCAATAGTCCCAATTTGGTGCTGGAATCCAGGAAAGACCTAGAGAGCTTCTGGCCTTAGGTCAGCATTGGAATTTTGAAGAAGTAGATTCTAATACCAGCAGAGGAATGTCTCAGCAACAGACCACATGAACTAGTCAGCAAGAGTGAGGGCAAATCAGCTAAAAGGAGAGGCTTCTTTCCTTCATATACTTTTATATGGGTGCATCTTCCCACCTCAAAAATTAAGTTGTGAAAAATGCCCAGCCACTTGAATTTTAGTTGATTCCGGCTATAGTCAAGTTGCCAACGAAGGTTAGCCCTCATGCTGCCTAAAAATTAGATGCTGAACTATGAATTAGTCTATAGCTATTCTGGCCTTTACTTGCGTATGTAGATTGTTTTGTAGGTTATTTTCGCCTGTGCATCTCTCCTACCCCCAGCATTTAAAGACAGACTATGGCTGGAATGTGAAATGCCCCCTGCAGGTTCATTAATATGAACACCTGGCCTCTCCACCTGGTAGTGCTGTTTGGGGAGGTTATCAAACTTTCTAGAAGAGTTCTCTGACTAGAGGAAATGATGGGTCAGTGTGGGCAGGCCTTCGAGGTTTATATTCAGCTCTGCTTCTGTCCTGTTCTCTCTCCCCCGATCTAGCCGTCATGTGAGGAACTCCAGGACATTTTTCTATTACCATGAAGCCACTGTCAGTATGGTCTACATCTTCTGAAACCCTGAGCCCAAATAGCTTCTGTCCCTAAATTGTTTTTAATCTGGTATTTTGATCACAGTGACTTAAAAAAAAAACAACTGATAGAAATCCATACTCTGGAGTCATATATAGTTTTTAACAGCTTGAAATTGGCATGGCACAGGAATAATTACTATATTAACAATAGCTGACCCAGTGAATTGAAAGTTCATAGAACTATTATTCCCCTTATGATAACGAAATTCTTTTGATTTCACTGTAAGACTACATTTGTAGTTAATACAGATATATTATTCAGAGAACTGTGCTTTGGGTTGGGAGGAGGGGCAAGCACTGCCCACACTCAGATCTAGATACTGACTCCTTATCATGTGTGTGACAGAAATTTCAGGGATTCCCTTTACCGCCCTTGTTTTTTCAGAATATCACTTCTTTTATTTTCCAGAGGAATTTGAAGCTTGGCGAAAATAACCTTTTTTTCTATCATGATATTAAAAGTGGCTTCTTTAAACCAGGAGTTGTTTCACCGTTAATTTTATTATATTTTATTTTTATTAGATATTTTCTTTATTTACATTTTAAATGTTATCCCCTTTACTGTTTTTCCCCTCTGAAAACCCCCTAACCCATTCCCCCGCTGCCTGATTTCCAACCCACCCACTCCCTCTTTCCAGTCCTGGCATTCCCCTACACTAGGGCATCAAGACTTCACAGAACAAAGTGCCTCTCCACTCACTGATGTCCAAAAAGGCCATCATCTGCTAAATATTCAGCTGGAGCGATGGGTCCCTCCATTAGCACTCTTTGGTTGGTGCTGTAGTCCCTTGGAGCTCTGGGGGTACTGGTTGATTCATATTGTTGTTCCTCCTATGGGGTGCAAAAGCCTTCAGCTCCTTGGGTCCTTCTCCTATCTCCTCCATTGGGGACCCTGTGCTGAGTTCAAAGGTTGGCTGAGAGCCCCCACTTCTGTATTTGTCAAGCACACAGTTAATTTTGTAAAGGACACGGTGCACAACATATCATCCATTGTATATGCAGAGCAGCTCCAAGAAGGAAAGACTGTCTATTTCTCTAGAAGACAGAGGTGTTCCTGCCATGGACAGGCTCCATTCCCTTGCCCTCCTCAGTCTGGGCCTTTCTGCTTTCTGCTTCAGAAACCTGATTTCAATGTGTGTATCCCTATGCTCTACTCTTGAGGCTTCTTTTGGAATCTAATGATGCCAGAGACTAGTGGGAAGATGAAGAGGGTTGTTAATACGTTTCCCTGTTCTTTGTAGGCACATGGCTTCAGCAGCTTTTGTCAATGGCCGTACTATCTACATGGTACTTTTGCCTCTTTTGCTACAACTTCCGCTTGGTCTTGCTTGGTACTATTCCTGCCTACTCAGCTCCTTCGGGGCGTGGCTGCTTACAGTGCATCACCAGAGCTGAATCTGAAGCACTCCATCATCCTTAGTTAGGAATTTGACTTCTGTTTTCTTTTGATAGATAATCTATTTCACAGAACTAAACTCAGTTAACTATTTGAAAGGACTTTTTTTCTCCTTTATCATCTATTGGAATCATGTACTCTTTCTGGATGGGATGGTTCCAATTGCTCATTGAATAAGGAAATCACAGATCCTATTTTCTTTGTCATTTGTAGCAAAAAAATAATTAATGTGTTTTGAGTAATCTCTGATGAAAGAACAGTTGGCCAGGGAGGTAGAAACAGTGAAAGAAAGAACAAACTAAGTTTAAAGTATTGATCTTGATTTTTCATTGGTTACATCTTAGTGAAGTAAATGGGGAAAAATTCCAGAACCTCTGTGACAGTTGAATTCTTTACCAAAACTATTGTCATAAGGACTTGCAAGAAGCCTGCTTTGAGGAACAGAATGGATGCTCCAGTGACACCTTGTATTCAGAAGGAATGTATGTACAGCAGATTAAATTTAAATTTACATTCTTACTCATGCATGATGCTTATCAACACATGCTCACTACTGAAGCACCATAACAATTTCGTATTCCATAGAAGTTATTTAATTCCATAAATTTATCAAATTCCCTATTGTTCCCTTGTGGTCTACCAAGCTAACTGGCAGATACTAGCTGCAGAGTGCATTTTTAAAGAGATGTTTATTAAATCTCTAACTTTTAGGAGGACTGAAAACTACAGTTATATAAAGCAAGTTAACTTAAATAGGAGTTCAATTGACTCATCCTGATCAATCAAGAAGAAATTCACTGAATAAGAAAATGGAACTCCATTTTTGTGGCTATAACAAAAGCTATGAGACTAACTAACTTATAAAGAACACACGTCACCTGTCAATATTTCTTGAAACCTCAAAATCCAAGATTGCCTTGCTTGCAAATTCAATTGTGTGAAGAGGGCTGCTCTCATTTCCCAAGATGCCCACTATTATCCATGCTACAGAGGAGATGGGCACTCTATTTTCCCGTGATAAAAGGCAGAAAGGTAAGAGATCACATATCACCTGCAGCCTCTTATGTATGGGCCTTTAATTTCATGAATGAGTGTTCTCCCCCATTTATCACCCAAACTGCTTGCTGTTCTGAAACTCTTTTTCCTTCCCCATGTACACTCACTAGCAGTTTCTTGGAAACATCTATGGGTTATTTGTCACTGAGGAATATAAGTTTTGGTTGATTTTCTCTGATACTCACTTAATGGTTTGTCACTTCAGCTCAAGATATAATTTCCTGTCAATTATATTGTAGATTTCCCGTGCATCTGTCAGCATGTCACTTCGCATGCCCTTGTTATATCTTATCTTTGAAAATTGTCTTCTTTCAATCACTTCTGTTTTTTTCTTGCCATTTCTTTACTTGTGGCCAAACATTCATTGCATTCACACAGCCTAGTGAGTCATGTTGCTTATGGAATCTACAGTCAAAGTTCTCTTTACTTATAGATCCATTTGTTCTTAGCTAATGATTTCTTCATCTATGAACATATCATTAATATTTATTCATAAGATCCAAAGCTCTTCTTTACTTCTAGATCTTCTCTTTATAGGCAAACATAATAACAAAACACATACTGAGAAGCAACACAGTCTCCCCCCCCCCCTCCAGTTTCTGTCCCTCTTGCCATCGATGAAGGCATGCAAACATTGGGAGAATATAGTATACAGACTGGATGCTCAGGTGCTCTCTACCACATGCAAAGGATCTAGAAGTAAGGAGAATTTTGCCTGCAAATGTCATGTCCATGTTCCACTATACTTTGAGTTAAGGT
This sequence comes from Apodemus sylvaticus, assembly GCF_947179515.1. Lineage (NCBI taxonomy): Eukaryota > Metazoa > Chordata > Mammalia > Rodentia > Muridae > Apodemus > Apodemus sylvaticus. The sequence goes on along the minus strand of NC_067482.1, from coordinate 59,929,101 downwards.
ACCCTCTAGAAGTTTCTGCCTGTAAGCGACTCTTCATATTATTTTAGTATGAGAACCTCAGAAAAATAAATCTAACTTTGTGACTTAACTATTTTTAAACAACGGTAGAGAAAACCATTCTCCTCGTTTACTTTCTATTGTGATAAGTAGCATGACCAAAAGCCATGTGAGAAGGAAAAGTTTATGCCATCTTATACTTTAATGTCTATTGAAGGAAGACAAGTCAGGAATCTGGAGCCAGAAACTGAAGCAGAAATCATGGAGGAAGGTTTCCTTTCCATGGCTTGCTCAGCTTTCCTTCCTGTATAGTCAGGGACTTTCTGCTCTTAGTAGCATGACCCATAGGAATTGGACCATCCCAGATCAATCATTAATCAATAAAATGTCCCACAGACTTGCCTATAGGCTAACCTGATAGAGGCAGTTCCTTGCTTAAGGCTTTCCTGTGAGTATAAAATTAACAAAAATAATTAATAGAGCCGTTCAAATGATAATCTATTGTAGAATCCAACTTACAAGCCTCATGTGAAAAACCTCTGCTTCCTGTGTTAAGAACCTGGGAAAGATTCTCCCTAAGCCCTAGAGAACAACATCCTCAGGGGAGTGATTCCCAAGCCTAATCTCTATCTAACAAAGACAAATAAAAATACTTGCAGACATTTACTTAAATGCAGGTATAATAGATGATTATACTTTAGCTTCATATCCAGGATGTTGAAGAGGGGATATCTAGTTCATATAATCTGTCTAGATAATTCTTATGATTGGTGAGGTGTAGGAAGCACTCAGGTAAGGAACTGAGTAATAGAGGGGAAACTTCAATAATTGAGACATATTATTCTTGGGAAGAAGATCATACCGTATAGCTTTTACTCCCTCGCCTCCAATTTCATTGATGTTAAGATGGAATAAGCTAACCGAAAAACTTCTTTCCTGAACTTCATTCTTCTAAGGCAAAAGAGATAGGGACCTTGGGAGGGAGTGCATATTAAACACCTTTTGGAGCTTCATCAGTCAAGGATTGAAAATCTCAGTCTAGCTGAGTACTTGAGGAGATCAGATTCCATCAGTATTCATTCTTCAGACTTGCAGAGCACCTACCATGAGCCAATTAAAGTGGACACAGTAAAGGAGAGTTGTGCCTCACTGACTAGAGCTTCTGAAACGGGAGATGGCCCAAAAAGCTTTGAAATGTAATTTTAAAAATATGACCTCAGGCAGCTATAGAAACCAATAGGCCTGCCCAAGGAAAGCCCTCACTCATATGAATCCAGATTCTAAATATCAAGTCAAAATATGAAAGGAGGGACACATAATTGAAACTATAGAAGCAGAGCATAACATATAACAACAGGGTGAGAACCCTGAACCCCTAAAGGATCAAAGCAAGTATCATGGTTTCTACTCAAAAATAAAAATTAAAGCTAAGGATGATTAAGTAAATTGCTTGTATCTCATGTCTAAACAGACCTAAATCACCTTATTACCCAAATGAGCACACTCACACCCTGTGACATAAACCTAAGGGGTCGCATGATTCTCTGTACAAAGCAACACCAGACTCTCTGCTCCATTTGATATATAGAGATTTGTTCTGCATAAAACAGACAACAAGATACTCTCATGCCTTCAGAAAAAATATTTAATCTGAGACATGCTATAAGATAATTTCTAAAGGGAAGGGCTATTAATGCATCTTCTAATACCAAAAGAGAAGACAGATCATGTCACTATATTTTTATTTTCCTGAAGTCAATTTTTATAGCCTTCAATATGGTTTGAATCATTATAGTAATCTGCTTGGTTTTGAAAGGATTTTTGAATGTACTTTAGTCTCCAGCTTGAGGGTTTGGAAATTAATCTCTTTTCATGACCAACTCATGACATAGCCTTATGCCAAGTTATAGTTATAACTTAGGCTTTTAAAAGAAAGTCTTAGTTTAGTTTTGATGGAAATCACTAAAACCACACTGAACACAGCTTCATGACCATAAATGAAACCAGGCTGTGGCTATAAAACACCTAGACTTGGACTTCTAAATCGTTAGCTGACTTTTAATGTATATTGGACAAGATCAAAGGGTTAGGTAATTACCTAATCAATCCTCCCCGAAAGTCTTTGTGCTAGGTGGCTAATACCATTGAACTCATTTTACCAATGGGAAACTGAGGCAATGAATGAGTTTATGTGAATATATGTTTGCCTTTTATTTCTGTGCTATATGCAATTCTGAAAAAATAAAGTTCTACTATCTTTCTAACATTTCTGTCCCTAGTAGAAAGAAGTTTTTCTAGCAAGTGATTAGGATAAGACTAAGAGAAAAATGTTAAATAGCAAGTGACTCATCCTGAACTAAGTGTGAACATAGAAATGTCTTTTTTTCTTTTAGAAAACCCTTCCATCATTAAAGAGATATTTGTAGCCTTTGACTAAAACATCTCTATTGATTGACACACCTGATCTTGAATCATGATCTATTTTTGAAGGGAAGAGTCCACAATCAGGGTGTGAATAAAAAGAAAAGTGGGTATTTTGTTTCATTGGAAAATAACAATTAGAGTCACAACCTATAACTTCTAGAGAGGTCCATGTACTGTTAGATACACTAACTGGCCAAAAGAGCATCAGAAACATCACTGAGGGGGAAAAAAGAAAGCATGCGTGCAGAGTGAGCACAAAAGGAGAGAAACTTGAGCTTTGCCAAAAGAGCCCAAAGAAAAGAGTGGGTGTCCCTCAACAGAGGAATGGATACAAAATTATGTGGTATACTTACACAATGGAGTACTATTCAGCCATCAGAAACAACGAATTCATGAAATTCTTAAACAAATGATTGGAGCTGGAGAACATCTCACTAAGTGAGGCAACCTAGTCTCAAAAGATCAACCATGCTATGCACTCAATGATAAGTGGATATTAGCCTAGAAATGTGGAATACCCAAGACATAATCCACATATTAAATGATGCCCAAGAGGAATGGAGGAGTGGCCCCTGGTTCTGGAAAGACTCAGTGCAGCAGTATAGGGCAATACCAGAACAGGGAAGTGGGAAGGGGTGGATGGGGGGATAGGGGAAAGGAAGAGGGCTTATGGGACTTTCGGGGAGTGGGGAACCAGAAAAGGGGAAATCATTTGAAATGTAAATAAAATATATATCAAATAAATTAAAAAAAAAGAAAAGAGTGGATGAGGTTGAAGAGTAAGGTAAATGTGATGAAGCACTGAGGGCTTTACTATATTTTCTCTCTAAATCAGTCACCAGGACTTATGAAGATACTATGACAAAGTCTGCCATTCACCATTCCATTTCAGATGGCATAGCCAGTGCCTAGCTTCCTTATGTAGAGACCCACAACAGCACAGATGTGAAACAGCTCAACAGATGATGGAGCAGACAGCAAAATGAAGTGACTCGTTGAAAGTAAGCCTGATCATCTTAGCTATAGGCTGGAGTTCATGGGTCTTGTTCTCCAGAGTGCATGAAAAGCATACTGTCCTTGCTTTCCTGCCATGTTATTCCCTTATTCAATAACTGTATATGCAGTGATGAATACGATGACTCAGATTCAGTGCAAGACCCTGGGTTTCTAGAGAAAAATAATCTCTGACCTAGGACCTCACAATGCAATAGAATCATTTTGTATGGCAAGGAGCAGCCAACAAAACAAGAACTTCTTTCTATGTGAGTGGTATGTTTAAGAAGCTTTGGCGATGGAAAAAAGGATGAATTTAAGGCCCCCAAAGGACAGATTCTCTTTTATTGACTCTACTTTTTCAAACAAACTATTGATTGTTGGGATTCTAATTAAAATCTTTGACCTCAACTGAAATCATTTAATAAATCATAACCAAGATATTTGTCTTATTGATTCCAATCAAAGGAATACTATTTTTGTGAGTGTGTATTTTTCCCGGAGGTTTAAATATTTTTATTAGGCTTATCTTATGGATTGAATTTGTTCAGACCAAATGAACATATGCGATCCTTATTTAGAAATGAGGTCTTGGGGCTGGAGAAATGGCTTGGAGGTTAAGAGAACTGACTACTCTTCTAGAGATCCTGAGTTCAATACCTAGCAACCACGTGGTGGCTCACAACCATCCATAATGAGATCTGACGTCCTCTTCTGGAGTGTCTGAAGACAACTACAGTGTACTTACATATAATAAATAAATAAACCTTTAAAAAAAAGAAATGAGGTCTTAATAAGCTAGGTCTTATTCTAGTATGACTGGTAATTTAGTATAAATGAGGCATTTCCCTAGATATAGAACATGATAGCAGCATTCCAAGGGAAGAAATGCTTATGTGACTTATGTATACATTAACAAATGCCAAAAACTCCTTTTTTAAAGTGGAGATTTCCTTAATTTAGTAGTTCTGTCCTCTATAATTGTCAGAAAACAAGTTTATTTTAAGGGTCCAAATTTTTGTTACTTTGGTGAGGATAGTCTTGGGGAAGGAAGACAGCAAACCTTGTAGAGAGATCAAAGAAAAGGACTGAGTTTTATATGTGATAGGTTGGCTCTGAAGCCTTGTGGCAGAGAGAGAGAGAGAGAGAGAGAGAGAGAGAGAGAGAGAGAGAGAGAGAGAGAGAGAGATTGTCAGTTCAGCCATTTTTCTCTGAACTGCATGGCCTATTGACTCTACAAGGACTATAGAGAAATTTTATAAGGTTCTTTAAAGGCTAAATGAGGGAAGAGATTCAAGATTTTCCTATATCCCCAGTGCCTTTAAATTGACAATTTTACTCTTTCAGTAAAGTTTCAAAAGTGTTTCTTAATGTCCTTTCACCACGGTGTCATATAGATCTGATCATTCTGATAACACAAAAGCCCCTCATCCTTTTGTCATATTAAAATCAAACTTCTTGTAGTTTAATGATTTGGTTTCTGTTTGTCACTGAAAAGCTTTAATTTGGTTGCTCAGATAACAGAGAAAACTTATGGGTTAGAGATTTTGATGACCATCTCTTTGGTAATAGATGCAAGAATTTTCAAACTCATGTAGGAATAATTGGAAATGGCATTCCAAATATGTAATCTTCCAAACTTGTAAAAATGTTGTTAGGCAGCATTTTTACAGCATAACTATATGTCTATGACAATTGTGATTGTTTAAGAGATTAGATACTCACAGATGAATGAAGAACATCAGCTCTCCATATCTTAAGCAAATGGCCAGGCATGCATTTTACATGACTCACATTCTACAGGCTGCTATTTAATAGAGTAGACAACATGAATGACAAATTTTCCTTCTCTGCAAAGTACGAAGAAAGTACACATATTTGTGATAGGGATAGTTTGAAGTGTAACTAAGGTGAAGAATATTTTAAAATGTAAAATAGTAGATTTATATATTTTAGTTATAGATGGATTTGTGTTTTGTATGTATGCTTTAATGTGTGCCTTGTATTTATAGAACATGTTGAGGCCAGAATAGGGTTGAGATCCCCTGGAACTACATAGAGATACAGAACATGTTAAGCCACGATATGGCTGCTGGGAACTGAACTCCAGGCCTCTACAGAATTAACAGTTGTTCTTAAGCATGGATTTATTTTCCCTACCATGATTTTAAAACCATTATAAGATTTCTTATGAACATCTTTTAATTGGTGGAAAGAAATAACATCTTTCCTGTATTTCAAATCCACAACTTGAAACGATACTACATAGCTCACTATTGTCTCAAAATATTGGAGAGCAATATAGTTAAATGTCAGTAGAATGTCCTGGGAATCTCAAGAATAACAAAAAAGTTGTTTACACTCAAGTCATGGATCTAGGAAGGACCTTCCCAACAGGAAAAGATCAACTAGTGTGATGAAGTAGTATAAGAATAATATTAACCTAAGCTATGCATGCTAGCAGAGGGACCCAATGTCTTCGTTAGACTGCTTACACAGGTGGAGTAGATTGCCATAATAGGCCCTCCAAAGGATTTATTTTTTTATTTTAAAAAGAGTGAATATCAAACCCTTGATCTATTTCTTCAGGTAGAAGCCACCCTTACAAGGTGTGCTGGTCAAGTGTTTTTCTTTCTTTTTTATTCCTCTTCTTTTCTTTTTTGTTATTGTTTTGTTTTCCATCAGATTGAAGTGTAGGCAAGCCTGTGTTGTATTTTTTTAATTAATGATTGATGTGGGAGGGTCCAATCTGTTGTGGCCAGTGCCAACTGCAGGAAGTTAGTCCTGTATTATATGAGAAAGAAGGGTGAACAAACCAGGAGGAACAATACAGTCTGCAGTGTTCCTTCATAGTCTCTGCTTTAGCGTCTCTCTCCACGCTCTCAATTAGCCTTGAATTCGCTCAGTGATCAGTTGTGACCTGTGAGTTGTAATTTGAAACACACACTTTTAATCCACAATTGCTTTTGGTTATGGCGTTTATTATAGTGACAGAAAGCAAACTAGAACACTAAGTAAATAACTAATGACATCTACAGATAATATTATTTAGAAAAGTATATTAACTTGAGACTTCACAAAAAGAAAGCCTTCACAAGTTTGACTGTATTTTGCCTATGGAAAAAATTATATATAATGTATTCTACATGTACTCAATGAGCTATGCAGAATGTTATCAAGCTTTGAATTTTGTTCTTTTTCCCTCTAACATATTGGTGAGGACATATAACAAATACAACAAATTGCTGATAATTTATAGCCAATACAAAAACAAGAAAATGTTTCATTTGTGTCAATCTGATCTACCCTGTTTATGGGCATTACAAAATATTTTGGCTTTCTGCTTTCTTCTTTTTGTGATAGATAGCAATTCCTTACTTCAATACTATTGGTACTAATTTGTGAAGTACATAGACTTGAAGTGTTGACTCCTAGATCTTCCAGATGGTGTGGCACTCTTCTTTTGTTGAGTAGAGCAAAAAAGTGTGGTGTTTCTTGGGGAATAGGTGATGTCTGTTGGTTGGAAATTGACTTTATTTTAGCTTAGATTCCTTCAATGGGGAAAATGAAGTAAGTATACTACCTTGAAATCACTATTTAAGTTGAATTCCAGAAAGTTCTGGACAAGTTTGCCTCTAAAGGGACAATTTGTTTTTGACTAATTATTTACATAAAGTAATAATATGAACTTCGTAGGTTGTTGAGAAGACTATTACATAAGAGGAAAAGATTTGCCAAATCAAGTAGACGTTATAATCTTTCTAAAATGTTGATATTCTGATTTTGCTTAAACTCTGTGGTTGAGAAAACATCCCTATATAAAAACAAAATAATAAGAAGGTGAAAGTGGCAAAAAGACCGTAAAAACAAGAGGATCAGAAAGTCTATTGTAGGATTATGTCTCCTAGAAAAGACAGGGAAATACAACCATGCTGTTTGGACAATGTACTTGCCTAAAGAAGACACAAGTAATAACAATGCAAACAGACAAACCAACATGAAAAGGGAAAACCCATGGGTCTGACCACAATATATAGAAATACAGTTAATTCCAAGAATTCTTAGAATTCCAAGAAAGGGAGAATCAGTCTTTTTCATGGATAAAATAATCCCCTAATTAGTTATCTAATACCAAATGATTATCTTTGGAATCATATAAAACAAACAACAGTAAAAATCTCAGCATATGTTATTCAAATATGAAAATGTGTGTGTGTAAAAATAATAAAAGAAGTGCATGAATTTGGGATACAGTGGGAGTCAGCGAGCCTTGAAAAGAGGAGGAGAAGGGAAATTATGTAATTATATTTAACTAAAATTTTTTTAAATTTTAAAAGAAATAAAAATAATGATAAAAGTAGAGTTTAAACATGAAAAAGTTAGGTATTTTGTATTTGAATTATCATCATGATGGGACCAGTGACTCCCCATGACATGCCCCAAAGCAGAACACAGGTTAAGTCTCAAGCTCTTGTTCCTGGCTTCTGTAGTAGTGTTATGTAAAGGCAATGGGCAGTGTTAGTAGGATTTTCTTTTTTCTGAGCTTAATTATGCTGTTTGGAAAGCAGTTGTGTGAAAGGACAAATTATATCCTGGTCCCAGAGAATTTATTTTCCACAGCATCTTCCAAACTTTATAAAGCACTCCTCCGCGGCAGTGCAATGGAATGTCACGTTCCTAATTGCCAACTGAGGCACTCTGGCTGGTCGCTGTCCACTTCTCATTCTGCTGGCAAACCCAGAGCTCTTTTAATTCTCTCCAAGAAGACCTCAAAAACAAATGCCTTTGGTAACTTTGCTGAAGATTTGTGACTCTCTGAACTGCACACATATTACTAAAGCTTATTTCCCTTCCAAATCTAGCCAGTGGTTTGCTCTGGAGTCTCAATTATCTCTTCTTGCTGTGGAACTGAGCTGCCAAGTAACATTTCATTTCTCCTTGCCATCTCTCAGACACACAAAGAGTCAACATAGCAAGAAGGAATATCAAGTTCATTAGTGGGGCTTTGAGGTCACCAGCTGGGACTCCCCCTAAATCAACTGGAGGACAAAGCTGTGAATGATAAGGCAGATGACAGCCTTGACAAGTCCTATCTCCATGAAAACAGATGATCCTGTGGCTTTCCCCAGACATAGATGTTCATCTTCCACCGTCTGGAAACTATTGCAATTTACTCTGCTTGAGCAGTTGAAAACAAAGGTGAAAAAAAGTGCACTTGTTGTGCAAGAGCTATGCACTGACTTTTCTTGGTTGTCTGAAAAAAAAAAAAACTGTGCAAATATTGTATGGCCATTTCCTTGCTTTATGTTGAAACATTGACAATCTGCCACCTGAAGCAATATTCACCAGTGCAGAGCTCTCCTGAGACTCAGTGTCTTTAAGTAAACTTGCAGAGCTAAACTTCGGGCTGTTACATTCTGCGTGCAATGCTAGACCTTCGAAGTCCTCTGCCCTCCCCAGAGTGGATAAATTGTTCCAGTTAAAAGAGATAATTTGGTGCCCTCCAGTGGCTAGACTGACAGCCTCGCTCATGACCTTTCAACCTCCTCTTTTATCCTTATGGGAATGTTACAATTCAGTGCTCTCTTCAAGGGCTGTCTTTTATTGGAGGGGAAAAAAATCCTTATTTCCTCAATATAATGGAGATCTGACAGGATCTGGAAGCAGGCAATAAAGACAAACTTCTTAATTTGAAATGGGAGGAGGAGAAGAGTAGGAGTAGGAGTAGTCGGAGTAGCATGAGTAATAGGAGTAGTCGGAGTAGTCGGAGTAGGAGGCATAGGAGTAACAGTAGGAGTAACAGAATACTATGGAACAACATTTATGTGGCAACACTATTTTGTAGAGCTTGATGGTCTTGCATCACAAGGCCACATAAATTTGCAAGCTCAGTACCAATAAAAAAATATTGCAAAGACCCCCCCCCCACACACACACACACATACACAATGATTATGAGATCCTAAGGAAGGGAGACGTATTTCTAAATGACTTTTACTTCATTTACTAAAATGAAGGAAATTTACTTCAACATTTAGTAAAATGGCTCTTGCTACTCAGGCAATGTGATTTGCTTTATGACTCCAACAAAGAAAGTTATAGTAAAATTCTTGCCCCAATAAACCATGTCATATATTTAAGCATCTTCTCTCCTGTACATGGCAAAGCCAGATAGTCTTGTGAGAGGCCATCACAGAAGGGTCTTCCAAATCCCTTATTTGGCAAGTATGGAGAACATGTACTTACAAATATACCACTCAGTTCTTGATAGACAGTGCTTAATAAATTATTAAAATAAACAAATGGGTGGGAAAGAAATATCTTTCTAGAAACATGTGTCTAGAAAACACTTGTCTAGAAAGAAACAGACCTTTTTACTGTTTAGCCAGAAAAGCCACATACTTTAACTTACATGAAAGATGAACTACTTACCTTCTTGTTTTGTAATAAGTACGAAAATAAGGAGGCAAAAATGACATTGGTTGTAGACTTGCATACACAAAACAGTAGTCATTGCCCAATTATGCCTGTTTACCTACTGAAAAACAGCTATTTGATTGAGGTCTGATATAAGTATAAACTGTTCTACAGAATTCTATGAAATGATCTGATGTAAAGGTGATGAATTTGAAGAGTTAATGCAAATTAATAGTATAAGGTATCTAACCCATAGCTTCTCCTACTCTTCATTTTCTGGCCAGAGACAGTGGTGGCTTACTGTCTCATTACTCATACCTCATATTCAGCTCTGAGCAAATTCTGTGTGTAAGCAACAATTGACACACACAGAATTTGCTCAGAGCTGAATATGAGGTATGAGAGGTAGGAGTCAAGAATGACTCCGAGGATGGACTTGTCATTAGTGATGAGGAGGGGAGAGTGTGGGAAGAAAATAAGTCTCAGAGACATTAAATGAGTCACTCAAGGACCCACTGGTGAGTCAGAGAAACAGTTACTTGAATTGGTAGGAAACTAAAACATCTCTTTGTTTATTTTTTGTGTTTTACAGTTGGAAAATTAGAGTTCTAATTTGTTCAAGGTCACAGAGAAAATGAAGAACAGAGCCTCTGAGACAGGCTTCTTGACAGGCAGATGAGGAGATTCACTTTTTGCCATGGCACTATAGCTATGAAAGTCCAAATATAACCAGGTTTAAGCAAGTCTGTAAATGCACTAAGGGATAAAGAGTGCCTGGAGACATGTGGGGAGAAAGCCCTTAAATCCCACAGGTTAGAAAGTTATTCTAGACTCATGAAGAATGATTCTAGTTAGATTGTTGGATAACCCCATTTGAACTATGAATAAATGAAATACTCTCCTTTTAAGATGTATTTAAGGTCAAGGTGAGCAATGGTAACTATCATTTAATAGGAAAAGTCCCCATCATGGACCAGAAATTTCATCTTTAAGCTCAAGAAATCTCACAGCTTAACTCAAAGCAAGGGAGACAGATAAAGTATCACAGATTACAAAAACCATCCTTTAAAAATGTCCCTCCTGAATGACAGTTCAGTGTAAAAATGATTATGGTGATTTATATGTTTAAAGATACTATCATAAGACCTGGTTACATGATTGCCTACTCTTTTATAATCTCAACTCTGTATTTACATAATATATAATATAATTATATATAGTATTTTTTATAAGTCAGCTATTGCTGCAATCATGTTGTAGAACAAAATACACTTGTCAACTACAGACAGGGTAGGTTATCAAAATTTTTTGCTTGTATTCCGCCCTAGTTCCTAGAGAAAGCTTCAAATCCTTATAATTTTCTGGGCAATATGGGTGGCTTGCTTATTTATGGTAGATCACAGAAAAAACAGGCTTATATCACATCCACACAGTAAACTATCTCAAAAACTGACCAGGCGGATTTCATCTGTCTTTGCACATATATCTTTTTCAAGTCTTCTGTTCCCCAACATCTCATTTATGACTCTGAGCAACTTTTCTCATATTGGGGATGCATACTTCACTGAGACAATCTAAACCTCTGTCGTTATGAGTGCCTATTTCTTTAGATCAGTGGTTCTCAACATTTCTAAATCTATGACCCTTAATACAGTTCCTCATGTTGCTGTGACCACCAAACATAAAATTTGCATTGCTACTTTGTAACTTTTCTACTGTTATAAATAGTAATGTAGATTTCTCTGTTTTCTTGTGTCTTCAGTAGCCCCTGTGAAAAAGTTAGTTGCCTCCAGAGGGGTCGCAGTTCACAGGTTGAGAACCCCCACTTTAGATGCAGGTTGGGAGTCATCTTATGCTGTTGATTGTATATTTCCATTGATGACAATATTGTGTGATACAATTCCACTACTGATAGCATATTTCTGTTTATGTACCCTTGGACAAATGTATAACGTTCAGGAAACTTGACTTTCTTGTTTAGAAAATCAGCTTGTACTATCTCCCATGTAGGACTGAAGTGAATACTCAGTGAGAGAATAAGTCAAAGACCTAAGAACAGAATCTGGACCAGAAAAAAATAATTCGGTATGTATTAGTCATTCTTCTGAGCAATTGAAATAGATTATAATACTATGGCTTTTAGCAATGCCAAGAAGTGGATACTTTTGTTTTCTAATCTTAGTCCTATGTGAGATACAGCTGAGATCCTGAAATAGTACTCAATACCTGCTATATAAGAGAGAAATGGGCACTGAGCTCAGGTAGACAAAGCACCTGAATCCACACATTTACTCTCTCTATACTAGCCCGTCATCTACAGACCTCAAGTATGTTTTGTTTCTACTCTTTTATTAAAACATGACTTTGGATCTTACTCCAGTGCCACGAGTCTTGTAAGAGGTTCATTTCCAAGTACATTTAATAATACACGTAAGTAGAGATTAAGTAAATGTGTTTTCATATTTATTCTATTTGGTTGTAGATGTTTTGACAAAATCAAACAATCTGACTACAGAGTTCTGAATGTGACCTAAGATTGTTTTTCTTTACATAGTAAGAACATTTATCGAAGATCTTCTGTTGAATTTCCAAAAAAGCCAACATACATTGCTTGTGCTATGCCTACATGTGCTATATATAAATAGCATGCCATGACAGTGCTCTTATTTCCTTATCTATCCATTCCACTTAGGCTCAAAGTGTCACAGCACATTCTTATCAAATAGTTTAAGAGAGGCTCCCTCTTAGCTGAGGATTGTAAAATCCCTAACACAGCTTTAAACATCCAGCTGCGATTCTTCACTAGTTCCAAATGTAATTACAAAAAGTTGTGTGTTTCCTTTAAAGTGATAATGGTCTAGGTAAAAGGTGAGCATAAATTACTTCAACCTGAACAAAGCATCTTAACTGCTACAGTAAAATAGCCAAAAAGATGTCATGGTGATAATGGAAATGAAAGTGATCAATTCACCCGGTGTCACCAAGGACTATTTCATGGAAGAAGCAACATTTAAACTGGTCTTGACTGGATAAACTCTGAGCATGAAGAGATAGAGATGACAGAATACATATAGATGTAGAACTGAGCCTTCTCTAAAATTGGGGAAGGATTGGCTTGTCAAGGGGGAATTACAGAAACTGGAAAGTGCCAGTAGGGCTTCTTTGCAGATGAACTTAAATGCCCAGTCTCTGAGAATAATCAAGTGGGTCATCAGTTCTATAGAAGAGATTTGTTAGTCCAAGTGGAATAATTAGGCATCAATTTAAGAACAATACACAAAATATCAAAAGAATGGGTGTCAGGGTATTTGGAGACATTGATAGGTTGCATTCTTGTCTTGGCCTTGGAACTCATTTCACCCACCTAGAGCTTGCTTTGCCCAGCATGTGCTAACCCCCAACACTGTGTCTTTGCCATAACTGTTCCATCGATTTCTTTTAACATGATTCAGATCATCATTGACTTAAAAGCACTTGGCAATTCTCTCTGTATAAAAATACCTTACCAACTGGCATTCGTGTATACACATCTGTACAAATATATAAACACTTGGACAGTTTTCTACAACACAATGAGAAAACACACAGTAATTTATCTGGTTAAATTGAGATTTGAATTAGACCTATGCTCTTTCTTAAAAAAAAAAAAAAAACCTTTTAAATTACAAAGTTTATATTTCATCCATTTTTGTGGTTCTATGTAACTTTTTCTTCTATTCTTTTTTTAAAAAATACTATAGAATACAGTTTATTTAGGACATGTGGGGGAGGTGGAGGGGACAGAGAGAGAGAAAGAGAGAGAGAGAGAAGGAGTAGAAGATGGATATGAGCATGTGGAGACAGAGCGGGGAGGGGAATGGAGAGAGAGGAGAAAGGGGAAGAGAGAAATAACAGGAGAGCAAGAGAGCTCTTCTCTTCCTGGAAGCTACGACATATACAAGTTCATATCCATGAAGAAGACAAACACCATTATTTCGAGGAACAAGCTATAAAACAGTGCTGTCAGTGAATGGTTGTTCACACTCATTTAAGTTACACCTGGAATTTCCTACTTCCATTCAAAATATTCAATCATAAATAGAGAATCCAATCTTCATTCATCTGAAAGAAATGGCATTCCATACTTATTGATCATCATATTCCCAGCATTTTGAACAAGCTGGGGAAAAAGTAGGTATCACCAAAGTGCTACCTAATTGAGCAAATGAAAGTCTATGTTACTACTTGGCTGAAAATAATTTATAACATTATGAATTTGCACCTTCTTGTACTGCTTACACATTTACCTTAGTTATACAGTCTTCAAAATTATCCCCTGTTGTTCTTAATCCTGCTGTCTTGAACTGTGTATTCAGTCCTTTCCTTTGCACTTTGTTTTCCTCCAATTTTCCACTTCCCCTTAAAGAGCATGATGAATATTAATTATGTTTTAATAAACAGAAATATCACTATCATTACCTTTGATTTTTCTTTTCCTTGTCCGTATTTTTTATGTCTCTTGATTTCTCACTATTTTATATGATACTAAATCTGCACAGTCCCTTTGTTATTTTATCTCCTCACTTCTTCCTTCTGCAATGGCCTTTATTTCACTACTCTTTAACTACCTCTCATTGTCTTCAAATTGCTTATGGTCATATCCCTCACTTCATACAAACAGCATCTAAATGCAAATATCCTCAGAGAAAAAGCTCAGAGTGGCAGAGGGAAATAATGCTTTGAAATAAGCACTGTATATTGAATTGGTTTCTAAATCAGCACCAGTAAACAAATGCCAAATAGCAGTCCCCAAAGACACAAGATGAGTACATTTCAAAATGGAAAATTTCCCCCCCCCTCTCTCTCTCTCTATCTCTCTCCTTCCCTCCCTCCCCCTCCTTCAAAATACAGAAAACATTTCTGCAAATAGCAAAGGACACTTTTAGCTGAAATTATGAACTATCTAATCATATAATTCATGTGTATTTTTTGACAAATGAATAAACAAGTGGAGTCTGAGAGGGAAAAGGCCTCAATTTAATGTGCAAGCTAGTCATTTTACATACAAGGAATGAAGGTCCTATGTGCTGCTATTCGACTGTGAATGGATGTGCCTTGTGGGGATATTCCTTCCAAAGTTAAAATGTAAGTATAGTCAGCAGACTTTGCCAAGATATCTTCTTAGATTATGATTTGGTTTATGATGATTAGAGAATTCCAGGAATTCCTCTCTCTGAAAACACAGCATATCTAATCAATGTGTCAATTTTGTACTTTCCAGCCCTGTAACTTTAGGCGTGATAGAATCTGCCTGAGTCCACATATCCTACTCTAGAAAAGAACATAAACATATGGATTAAGAGTTAGAAGAGAGTGATATAAAAGAATGTCTGCAAAGGCCTTAGGAGACTATTAACCCTGGGATCTTTCCCCTGTAGCAACAGCACTATTCCCATTACCTGTTATAAGGCACAAATAATAATCTAGTAACTTTTCCTCTGGAATACGTGAGTATCTATTTTCTTATCTTCATGCATGCCACTTTATTTTCAATTTTTTCTTCTTCAGGTAGTTCACAAATCAAATATATCCACCCATCATACCCTATCTATTTTGGCATCAGATTTCCAGAAAGTTTGCCTTGATATTCCTGAGAACTGGTCTCTTTATGCATTAAGTCATTCAACCATTTATTTATTCAATGTCTCTTTGTTTTGTAAGCTATGGAAAGGTAGGAAAAAGGTAAAGCAGGAGAAAAATCCTACTTTATGGAACTTGTGTTTCAGTAAAGGACATGAATAGTAATATAAATACATAAAATATGTAGAGATGAATATATTCATCAATACTGTGGAGAATATAAAGCAGAAAACAAATCACAGGGTGCCAATGCTAGGAATTGGGAGTAGCATCTAATTTAAACAGGCTAAGGAACACATATATTTGAACAAAGAAGAGAAATAATAGAGTTGTTCGAACTGGGCAAAGGCTGTTCTAGACAGGAGGATGATCACATGTGAAATCACTAAACCTTTTCATTTATTGACCATCTGCACTGTAACTATTTCCTTAGGTTCATATGCTCTAGTCTGTGGTTGTTAGTTACTCAAAGTTTAAATAAAATATGTTCATATTTTGTAACAGGTATTTTAAATTCTGCATTTTATTTTTTAGAGTTTGAAATCAGGGCTTGACCTATGTATACTTGTTAAATTGTTATAGGATTAAGACGCTAAGATCATTCAGCATACTGCAATCTGATTTGATAGTCATTATTGAGCTGGCTGGAGACTGCCAGGAAAGAAACAATTCTCACAGAGCAGCACCAACTGCTTTCTGTAGCAAGAAAAACCACATACTGATTAGCAGTGTCACAGGCCCTTAAAGCAAGCAAGCAACTTGACAAAAGCCAAAAACATGTGGTTAACTGGGACACCTTGAGCCCAAGGTTCTAGAACAAAGTTGGGTATGTTCCTAAGAGGTTTTTGCCGTGGGGACAGAAAGGCAGAGGGTATGTTACTTTTAGGTTAAACCAAATGAGACAACAGAGAGGAATCCTTACCCTTGACAAAGTGCTATAGAGTCTGGTCTTCAGAGTACTCAAATTGTTCATTAAATTTAGCTTAATGATAATATTAGTTTCCGTGGCTAAAATAGGTGATCACGTGAGGGTGTTCTAATCTAGTAGCAGCTTCTGGGCCTTGAGTGTTTCCTATATTTACTTTTACTTTATATATTTTTCTTTCTGTATTATTCCTCCTATGGTACTCTGCTTACAATTCCCTGATTAAAAGAAAGACCTTCAAGATGTCGTAGTATCAGTAGTCATATGTCATAAAATAAGAAACTGATAGAATGTTGCCTTTTTATAGTAGTTCTCAGGGATTCTGCTACTTCTAGCATTTAAATTGTGGTTGTATAATCTTAAGATTTCATCAGGTCTAGTACTATCTAGACTTGATAGCAAGATGTCCTGTGTCAGGACATTATGTTAAAAATCTGTTTCTAACATTGATTGTATATTCAATATTTTAAGGGAAAAATATTGCTCAAACCAAACAACCCTGGACATTGCCTTCTATGATGGTACCATCTCTGATTTGGTTAGCCCAGGTCATTTATCAGTAGGGGAAATGGCAGGCAGAAATGCCAAGCATTTTGCTTAGTCACACTGAAACAGGAAAGATTGAGAACTTGCAAAAGAGCCAGTCTGTCATAAAGTCATTTCATTTATCAAATTGAGAACTTTAAAAATAAATGCACTGCTCTGACGCTCCTGTGCACTCATAAACATCCCAGGTCCTGATTTTTCGTTTGAAGGTTGAATGGAGAAACAGCTTCTGTTACATCAAAGATCAAAACATCAAGGTTTAGAATGTTTTGTGTGCTCATTAGAGTTAGTGTCAGATGTGTCTCCCAGGCTCACACCTACCTGCCATTGAAGGGGAAGCATCTTGTCAGCTATTTATGGAAAACCCCAGGGGTTTCCTCCTGAGAGATCCTGAACATGTAATTTTCAGCACCTTGTGGAGAGTGCCACATGTCCTCCACCCCTGCACCTTCTATAGAACAACCTACAATAGTCTCTAGTATTAACACTGCTGAAGATCTCATAAATGTTCAGCATAAAATCAAAATGTGATTTTTAAGTTGGCCTCTTTAACTTTGATCCAGGACAGTGTTTGGCTACACAAAGAGCAAACTATAGGAAAGATAGAGGATAGTGCCTGATCCTTGTCCTTATAACACCTCTGTATCCCACCACAAATTGCAGGGTGATCTCTGTGTGTGTGTGTACATGTAAATGTGCATATATATATATATATATATATATGCACAAAAAAAGAAAGAGAGATAGGGAGGAAAAGATATTGAGAAACATATACAGAAAATGTTTCAACTTTAATTTATGGATTATTTTCATCTCAAAGGACAGTTTAATGCCAGAAGATGTGATAATGGTATGATATTACAATTTTTCTGGACTTTAAAATATGTTCAATTTTCATAATTCAAGAACATGTATCGCTGGATTATTTAAATAATTGGATTAATTAATTAATGAACTAACATGTCAGCCAGTTTTCAAGAGAATAATCAATGTAGAATTTATTGTAAGAAGTTACATCTTAAAGTGGACAATTAGATGGATTTTAACAAATGTAAAGTATAATGGAGTTACGAATAGGATTTCCTTGTAGGCTTTTCTAGCCCATGTTCCTCTCCTACTGTAGTCCCAGGAAATCAGTGGTAAATGTTCTAGAATATCAGATGAAAGTCTTACGTTGAATTATTCTGTGCATAGACCTTTTCTCATATTGTATAATGCCTTAGGGATCTATCCACACTGTAGCTGTATTAATTATCTTTTTCTTTTTAAAGTTGTATCATGTTTTTGCTTATGAGCCTAGTCTTTAATGGCTGAGTCATAACCAGTCAAGACTTAGTAGAGAGACACAAAATCTTTGACCCATTATTTGTTCTGCCTGTAAGATATGCTGAGGTAAAGGTGGTACAGAACTTGTGAAAGTAGCCAACCAGTGACGGATCCAACTTAAAACCTATGTCATGAGATGAAGCCCATAGCTGACCCTGCCCAGAGAGCCAGGAACCAGAGCCCAAATAGCCAATACACTTAGAATAGAATCAGATATGCCCAGAAAAAAGTTAACAAATGATTCCTAATGATACTCTGCTATTGTCCTAGATTAGTGCCTAGCATAATCATAATCAGAGAGGTTTCATCTAGCAACTGATGGAAACAGTTACCAGAGGCCCACAGCAAAACATTAGGTGGATGTCAAGGAGTTCTGTGGCCGATGGGCATGAAGAATTTTAAGAGCCAGAGAAGTCAAGGACACCACAAGAAAGTGGCCCATAGAATCAACTAACCAGAGCCCATAGGGGCTCATGGGTACTGATCTGAGCATCCGGAAGCCTGTATGTGCCTAGGCACTCAGCAGATATGTTATGGTTGTTTAGCTTGGTGTTCTTGTAGGACTCCTAACAGTGAGAAGTGGAAGTATCTTTGACTCTTTTGCCTGCTTTTGGGACCCTTTAATTCCTGAGTTAGCACATCTAGTCTTACTATGAGGGGAGGTACCTGGTCTCATTGCATCTTGATGTCATGTTGAGTTGATATCCTGGGAGCCCTGCCTTTTTCTGAAGAAAACAGAGGAAGAGTAGATCCGGGGAAAGGGGGAGGTGGGAGAGAAGGGGGGGGGGCGGTCAGAGAAAAGGAGGAAGAAGAAACTGTAGTCAAGTTGTAGTATGTAAGAGAAGAATATATTTTAAAAGTTGCAACATGTTTTATTGTCTGAATATATGGTGATTTGCTAGTCCACTTACCAGGTAATGGAAGTTTGATATATTTGCATGTTCAGAGCTATTATGAATAAAGGTTTCCTGCACAATTTCTTTTCTTTTTTTATTGAATATTTTCTTTATTTACATTTTAAATGCTTTCGTCTTTCCAGGTCTCTCCTTCAGAAACACCTTATCCGATCCCTGCTCTCCCTGCCACCCACTTCAGCCCTCCCACTGTGGCATTCCCCTACACTGGGGCATTGAAGACCCTCAGGCTCAAAGACCTCTCCTCCCACTGATGTCCAACAAGGCTATCCTCTGCCACATATGTAGCCAGAGCCATGGATTACTCCATGTGAATTCTTTGGTTGTTGGTCCAGTCCCTGCAAGCTCCAGGAGGTCTGGCCCATTGACACTGTTGCTGTCTCAGACAGCATCTATTGTTTCTTGCACTAGGACACCAAAGCTATGCAATAAATGCAGTTACAAAAATGTGATAAGTACAGTTAGAAAAATTCTCAAAGTGTTTTCCTAAAGTGTGTACCATTTTAGATGGTACTGCATCTTTAGTTTCTTAAAAATTTTATTCTTGTATATTTTAATCATATTGACCACTGTGTCCCAACACTTACTAGATCCATCTACCCTTCCTACCTATTTACCTTATAATCTTCTGTTTGTAAACTTACAAAATCGAGTTTGTTTTCCCTATATACTTTTGTGTACATGGCCTTCCACTGGATTAAGGCTGACCTATCAGAGACTGCATCCTTAAAAGAAACCATTTCTTTTAGCAATCATCCATTGATAACAGGTACTAACCAAGGAGTGAGACTTTGTGATCAGCTCCTCTCTCCATTCTGGATTTTCTGTGATTTTAGTTTGAACATGTCTTGTCAATGTTGCTAACAATATATGGGAGTCAGAGCTATTCCAAGTTTTGTGTTATTTTTCCTCTTATGAAGTTATCTGTGAAAACTTACTTTTGGTGCTAGTTTGGTTCAACCATTAGGATGGCTCATATTAATTGTCCATTTGAAAAGTAAGTAGTCACCTCAGAGATAAGTTTTTGAGGCTGTTCAAAATAACCAAGGTGGGAATCACATTCCTTGGACTGAGGTGCTAGACTAAGTAAAAGAAAGAAAACAAACTGAGTACTAGCCTTCCTATCTCTCTGCCTACTGACATACTATCATCAATTGTTCATGCTCTTGTGACTATTCTTTCTCTGGCTTAATATACTGTCTTCCTCTTTAACTGTAACCCAGAAATCTTCCTTAACATGATTCTTATTGAATATTTTATTAAAACAGTGAGAAATTGTAGCCATGGTCTCTAGGACTTGATCAAACAAGTCACAAGTCTAGGAAAGGTGCTTTTGCTTGAGGTTCACATTCAGATTGGTAGGTTTTTAAGTGGGCTGTCTTTTGTGATATGGGTAGACCAGATCTGATCAGTTGCTGGCTATTAGAAAGCAAAGGCTGGCCTCCTTAGAGCAAAAGGGAATTCTAGAATGCTGTTCATTTTTATCTACCATATTTGTATATTCTGGTTTGCCAACACACAGGATTTGAGCTTGGACTATACTTTTTTTCCTGAGTCTCCAGTCAGTTGGAGAACTCTGATTAATATAATATTTAAGTGGGCTGCTGCTGATGCACTCTTTATGATGACTAATGATGAGTATTCTTCTTATGAGTAAAAATATTCCTGAACATTTATAATATGCTCATAATTTGCACATAATTTTTGGTGAAGTATCTGTTTAAATATTTATCCAAATTTTTCTTGTTATTGAATTATAAAAATGTTTCAAGGACGCCATGCCTCAGATCTAAAGTATCACCCACATGCTCATGATTCAAACTCTTCCTCCCTAGTGTCTGCCTGTAGGACCTTTTGGAGAGTGGTTCTGGCAGGGAGAAGGGAGTTTTGCCTTTTCAGACATTGTCTACAATTATCTCAACATGGTCTTTTCTTCCTGACACTGGCTATGTGGAAAAATACTGATTGTCTTGTACTATTGTATTATAGATGTTGAATTGTTTATATTATGTAACTGGGTTCCCAAAATTACATAGGTTCTCTGCCCCAAGTAGGCTTTGATTGGTAAATATAATTGCCAGTGGGGTGGCCAATGGCTAGAAAAGGAGAAAGAGGCAGGACATTAGCATTTACTGGCAAAGGGGACTGAAGAATGCTGGGAAAGGAAGAAGATACAAGCTTGAGAGCTCTAGAAGACAGAGTACCAATCATGTAAGAGCAGGGGAAGAGTGGCCTCAACAACTCTCCTATTAAGTCTATGGTAGCAAAAATGGAATATAGATTTCAGGTATATTGAAGGGGAGGCCTTAGCAACATGGAAGATTGGGAGTGGTTCGGCCATTGAGCTGGTTAAGGTATATTAAAATAGAAGGCTGTGTTTCCAAATGTCTGTGTGTGTGTGTGTGTGTGTGTGTGTGTGTGGCATTCGAGAATCCAGAGCTTTGAGTTGGTAGCGAGGAACATGTGCCACCACCACTACTGGGAAGATTAGAACAGATCAATCAACAACTGCTACAGTGAATGGCTTGTGTGTACATTCTTTTAACTGTATCTTCAGAAAAGCAGAGATTAAGTTCTGGTCCAGCTCTGTTTCTACAATTTTCTTTTCTGGGTCACTTTTTTGGCCCAATTAACAGAATTGTTATCGAAGCAAATTTTAAGTCTTCTCTATATTTTCTTCTAGGTCCTTTATAATTTTGTTCCTATGTTTATGCTTGGACTCTATTTTGAGGTATTTTTCTAAATGCTGTGAGGTAAGAGTTCAGCAACAGTGAAGCATGTGATTATCCAGTCCCTGAAAAACATTGTTAATAACAAGTTAATAACATTTTCCCCAATATAATTACCTCTTATTCTTTAAGAGTTAAACCATTACATGTTTCTAGGGTTATTAGTATATTCCCTATTCTTCTCCAGTAATTTATAGTTCTGATCTTATACAAAGGATACTTAAGATTAAGGATAATCCTAGACACAGGTGATATGAGCCTTCAATAATGTTGTCTGTTTTCAAAATTGCTTTGTTTGTTGTTCTTTCTTTCTCTCTCTGTCTTTCTCTCTCTCTGTCTTTCTCTGTCTCTGTCTCTGTCTCTCTCTCTCCCTCACATACATACACACACACACATACACACACACACACACTCTCCACACACACACATATATGCACACACATATGCATACTCTCACACCCTTTAGGCCAACTTTCAATATCTCTTAAAATCTGTTGTGATTTTGACTGGAGTTGTTTTACATCTGCATATCAACTTGAGGAGTTTTGACATCTCACAGTTCCAAGTCTTCCAATCTATAAACAACATTTTCTTTAGATTTTCTTTCATTTCCCTACCTATAATTTTTATCTTCTTCACTAAGTTGATCCCTAAGAAATTGATGGTTTAATGACACTGAATTGTTATTAAAAAAAAAAAAAACACTTCCAAATGAATTCTTGAAGATAGAGAAATGCAATCTATATCTAAACATTGATGTTTCTGTTTCTGCAACTTGTTCTACTCAAATGTTAACTAAAGGAACTTAAAATATTCTCAACATAGTATATATATATATATATATATATATATATATATATATATATATATATATATGTATATGTGTGTGTGTGTGTGTGTGTGTGTGTGTGTGTGATTTTATTGTCTTTATATAACATGACAACAGTTAACAAAAACTCAGTAAATTTGTTACTATTACTTTTAGTTTCTCACTGGGTATCCCTCAACTGAAGAATGGATAAAGAAAATATGCTACACCTACACAATAGAATACTATTCAGTTATCAAAAATCAAGACATCATGAATTTTGCAGGCAAATAGGTGGAACTTGAGAATATCATCCTGAGTGTAGTAACTTCGTCCCCAAGGACATGCAATGATAGGTACTCACTTATAAGTGGATATTAGCCATAAAATATAGATACCATGTTATACTCTACAGATCTAAAGAACCTAAACAAGAAGGAAGGCCCAAGTGAGGAAGTGTGAATCTAACTTAGAAGGGGAAATAAAATAGTCATAAGAGGCAGATAGAAGGAGGAAACTAGCAGGGAGGGGAAGATGGGGAGAGCAAGGGTATTCAGGATCATGTATGAGGAAGGATAGGCGAAATGGCTAGATGGCCATGAAAATGAATGGAAATCTGCAACTGACAGGGATGAGGAGTTGGGGGGGAGAGGCATCTCCCAGACCAGACAGAGTTCTGAGTTAAGGGAGACACCCAAGAGTCAATGGGAGTGACTTTAGCTATGACTCAGTATGTAGAACCTTAAGGAGCTACCTTCTGTAACTAGGCAGGAACTCTAGTTGAGCAATAGAGACACCATTCCACCCTCAAAACTTTGAACCCAAAATTTATCCTCTCTACAAATAATGCAGTCTTGGGGGGGAACAGAGGCAGGGATAATAGCCAGCTAATAACCAACCCACTTTGAGACCCATCTCATGCGCAAGTACCAATACCTAATACTGTTAAGGATACTCTGTTATGCTTGCAAACAGGACAGTGTTGTATTCTGAGAGGCTCCACCCAGTCGCTGACTCAAACAAATAACAGACACCCACAGCCAAACAGTGGATAGAGCTTGGGAACTCTTATGGAAGAATAGCAGGAAGGATTGCAGGCCCAAAAGGGGATAGGAACTCCACAGGAAGACTAGCATAACTTAGACCCTAGGGGTTCTCAGAGTCTGAAGCATCAATCTGTCCGTAGTGGCCCAGTGAAATCTGTAAAACAAAATTTTACAGACAGAGGCGAGAACTGTCTCCTGGGAATTTGTGGAACACCCTGTACAGTAGCAGACAATCTCACGTGGCAATTTACTATACTTCTGAAACTCTCCTCCTTCTTAGCGGCTGGGACTAAGAAATACCAAGCATATTAAGATGTAAAAGAATCCATCTTATAGCCAAAAAATTCTGCAACGCTGTGCTCCAATCGTTTACGTAATTACATTTACCTCTCAACAGGATATATATGTAGTATGGCTACAAATACGGTAGAAAAAAGCATTTTTAGCATGCAGTAGAATTCTCCAGGAACTCCAAACTCACAGATTCCTTTTTGTTTTTCAGTCACCATTGCAGGGCAGGTGAATTTGAAACAATAGGCCCAGGCTAAGGATATTTACATCTGAAGAACCTTATACAATGTCCTTGCTGAACAGGTGGGTGTTGGGCAAGGTAAAAAGAATTTACATTTGAGTTGGTACATAGCTCAAAGCTACCTCCCCCATCCCAGAGGCCAGGCTTTCTGTCTTTCCACTGAATTGGTTACCTCAGGGACGTCCATAGACAAATTAATTAATCCTGTTTCACTTTTAACTCTTGACCTTGTTTGTTAAGCAGGCAGGCTGTCTCCTAACTTATTCCTGACTTATCAAGTGTGATTTGCCTCAATGAAAGCTTGTGAGGAAATGCTTTTGTTTTGCAGACCCCACCTAGGGAGTCTTGGACCAAAACAACCCTCTCAGCTTATCCAGGTGTGATTCAGGATATAGTTCATACTCATGAAGACTCATTTTAGACTCAGGGAGTTTGACACAGGCTCCCGCAGGTTAGTTCACCAGGCTGGAACTAGGGGCTGCCGCCATCTTCACCCAGGACAGCAGGCGCGGAACCGTCCTTCCTCAGCTCGGGCTAGCACAACAGCAGGGCCACAATGAAAAAGCAGTTTAACCGCTTGCGCCCTGGACTATGGGTAAATACCCTGTATTGCCCGAGAAAACTGAAGCTTTAACAGATGAATGTGATGCTTAATTTGAGATGTTAACTTGACTGGACTAGGAGCTACCCAGGGAAATAATTCAGATTCAAGCCACCTCTGTGTGTGGTTGTGTCAGTTTGTCACTTGCTGGAACCTGTTCCTCTCCTGATATCCAGAATTTCCCCTTGGATTTAGTTCTCAGCTGGGATGTCTGTGACATCAACCAAAGAACATACACAGGCTAGACTTAGGCCTTCTTGCTCATGTGTAGCAGATATGAAGTTTGGTTTTCTTATGGGTCCTGAACAACTGGAGCAAGAGCTATCCCCAAAACTGTTTCCTTGTGTGGTACTTGTTCTATTATTTGGGCTGCCTTACTTGGCTTGAGTGGGAGATGAAACACCTAGCCTTGCAGAGACTTGAAGTGCTGGAGGGTGAGGGATACCCATGGGGGTTCCACCTGCCCAGAGGGAAAGGGGAGGGAGAAGGGGGAAGTATTGTGGGGGGGAGGGTGACCAGAAGGGAGGCAGTGAGCAGAATGAATAAATAAAAAAATAATTTAATTTAAAAAATTGTATGTGCAGTTTTCTTGTGCATTAAAAATCATCTTCCATTTTTACCATGAGAAGCTTTGCATTTTATCATGTTATTTTAGTACGCTTATTAGAGTAACCACAAGGGTTTCTTCTTTAGTCTTTTGATATGATGGTTATATTACTTACTTTTCAAGTATTGTATCACATTTCCATTAAGGAACTCTCATTTCTACATGTGATATCCTTTCTATGTACTGTTGGTGACCATTAGTTTGACCCTGGTCATAATTACCATGCTCAAGTTCTTTTGTTTTTGCTGTCTTTTTCTGCTTTTGACATCAGGATCAGACATTTCCTGTGGTTCATTTTTTTTTCTAGAGGATTCTTGTCAGCTTGTTACTATTTCTTCTTTGCCCATTTGATAGACTTTATCAGAAAACCCATGTAGGCTTAACAAACCCTGACACTCCATCAGACATACGAAAGCTGTGCCCACCTACCTAGAAACTTTTGATTATAGATTGGATTTTTTTTCTTTAGACAGAAAGATACTTCTCTACTTCTTCTGTAATGCACTTTGGCCATTCCACCCATCCACTCCATCTGAGTTGCTTAAAAAGCAAGTTTTTATAACAACCACTAATCATTCTATCAGCGTCTATAGAATTGATAGTGATTTTTTACATACATGATTTTGGTTATTATGTCCCGTGTTTCTTAAAATTATTTGCTGATTTTTTTTAATGGTGTTTCAAGATCATGTAGTTTTCTGTGTAGCCCTTGCTGGAACTTGCTCTGTAGACCAGGACGGCCTCGAAGTCAGAGATCCACCTGTCTCTATATCCCAAGGGATGGATTAAAGGCATGTGCCATTACATCATGAAATTTGCAGACAAATGGATGGAACTAGACAAAAATAATTCTAAGTGAGGTCATCAATTCTCTGAAAGATAAATATGGAATGTATTCACTTATATGTGGGTACATAATAAGTAGCCTTCAAATCCTATGGAAATCTCCAAACAACTCAGGCTATTGCTAATTTGTGGGTTTCTCTCCGCAAATTGACAGCAGGGTTCCATTGCCAAGGACAACTTTCACACAACTCATTAAACATGGAGCAAACAAGCCGGGCCATACATTGGAGCCTTCACATCTATGTTGTACATTCCTTGGTCTAGGGCAATATTCTACAGGCTACCAAAAGAGAAAAGCAAACACTTAATCCATTCACAAAACTTTGATCTATATTCTGCTCAGCCTCCAACATATGCTAGGGCAATTTGTGGGAGCAGCCAGTCAATGCTGATTTGACTTACAGTCCACTCCATGAGACAGAACCAATACCTGATGCTATTTGTATAGCCAAGAACAACATACTAGATAGTCCAGAGACCTAGGGTAAAAGTAAATATCACTGGTTTCAAAAATATATGTATGGGGGGCAGTGGTAATAAAATGACACTGTTGACATTCTGCTATACTTATAGATCAATGCCTTATTCAGACATCATCAGAGAAGCTTCCTCCTTCAGAAGATGAGAAAAGATACAGATGCCCACATCCACACATTGCATGGAGAGAGAGTCCTGGGAATACACAGCTCTAAATTAGATGTCTCGTCAGAGCTGAAGGAAGTCTGGGGAAGATGAGGCAGAAATAGTGTAAGAGACAGAGGGAATAGAAGTCACAGGAGAGGGATACTCTGAATCAACTGATCAAGGCTTATGTGAACTTATAAAAGGAGAAAAGATGGGGCCTACAAAAGTCTGTACCAAGTCCTCTATGTATATATGATTGATTTCAGCTTAGACTTTTTATGTGCTAGTGTGTATGCAAGTTGGTCTCTGATTTTTTTTTTTTTTTGATTTTGATTTTCAAGGCAGGGTTTCTTTGTATAGCCCTGGCTGTCCTGGAGTGTACCTGTAGTCTAGGCTTGCCTCAAACTCATAGTGATCTACCTCTGCCTTCCTGTTGCTGGGATTAAATGTGTGGCTCACCACAAATGAACACTTTCTGCTTTTTGTGCCTACTCTTGGGGCTTTTTCTTCTGTTGGAGTGCCTTGTTTAGCCTCTGTATAATGTTTTTTGTTGTATTTTATATGTATTTTTGTCATATTTGGTGGTTGTCTCCTAGAATCCTGTTACTTTCTAATGAAAGACAGAAAAGGGATTGATCCAGAGGGGATGGGAGGTGGGGAAGAACTTGGAGAAGTAGAGGGAGGGGAAACTGTAATCCAGATATATTGCATGAAAAAAGAATCTATTTTCAATGAAAAGAAAAAAGAAAATAGAATGCAAAAAGAATTGTTTGCTAATTACGTTAAAATTATCAAATTTATCATAAAGTGTTTTTACTTCCCTTTTCAATAAAAAAAGAAAAACCAAAACAAAACAAAACAAAAAAAAAGAGAGAAGAAAAGAGAATTAGAAGAAAAGAGAGATTTGAAACACTCTGGAAATATTGCTTTCACTCTTGCTTTCTTGACCATGACCCTAATGCACAGTAAACAAAAGCACGTAGAGCCATCAACAGCATAAAACTAAACATCTCTCCCTAGCTCTGGAATTAGAGGGACAGCCTACAGAAGAGCAGCCAATATCTGCTAAATATACGGCACAAGACAAAGATCTAGGATTTAGGAGGAAATCAAACTTAAGCAAAAAATCCAATTAAAAGTGGGCAAATTAACTGAACAAACATCATTTAAAAGACTAACACATGGAAAACAAATGCATTAAAAATGCCTAATATCTACTAGGGAAATTTATCTCAAGACTCCCGTGTGTGTGTGGGTGTGGGGGGGAGTACATCTAACTGTTAAATCTCCCTCCTGGCACATGTGTGCTTCTCTGTGTGAGTTCTGCACTACAAACAAGACAAACCCTACAAAGAGATATCTTCTGATTCCTGTCAGAACAGCTATTATTGTTAAAATCTAGCAACTCTTAGTCAAGATGTAGAGGAAAAGGAACTCCCAAATATTGTTCCTATAAATCTAAATATAGTGTTTATAGAAAAATGTGCCCAAGAACTCCTTAAAACTGGGGCTATCAACATTTCAGTATGGCAACGTTAGTAGGTAACATGCTCTGGAAAACCAGCCATTCTTTTTAGATTTTCTGACTTAGTGCAATGTAAGTTTTTAGGACATATTAATATAATTTTAAAATTTCAGAGAAAAAAACTATCAAATAAAAGTTTTTATTTCATTGTACTTTCCTTTCCATTTCTGTTTCACCTCCTATCTTTATTTTTTCCATGTTTTCTTTTAAGGTTATTATTTAACTATCTGGTTCAGTGGAAAAATTAGGGCATAGATTTATTTTGTGTCTGTTTTAATATAAATGTTGCATGCTCTAAAATCTCCTTTGAAACATGTTTTAGATGCTTTGCTATGTGCTATAATACTTTACTTTCAATCAGTTTGGATTGGCAACATAAAATGCAGCATCAATTTTTCTATGACCCTGTATTTTTAGATGTGATGGCCCATTTTTAGCCAATTTTTCTATTTTTTCATTAACAGCTCATAGCCAGAAAAATATTGTATAATTCAAATTAATTTTTATGCATGATATTTATTACTTTTCATAATAATAACTCACCACAGAAAGATTATTTTCAGTTTAAATTTTATTTTTCTATCACTAAATGGCATATTCTACAGACATTAATTAGTCCAAGATATTTTGTACCATGTTTCATGTTTTAAAATTTTACTATTGTTTTTTAAGATGTTGTTTCAGACTCTTATAAGAATGATAGTTATTGGTGTTAGTATATCTAGTTTCTCTTTCAGGTTTTTCTAAGTACTCTCTCTACATATATTGCACTAAATATAGAATATATAAATCACACACATGTATATATGGCCATATATATATATATATATATATATATATATATATGTGTGTGTGTGTGTGTGTGTGTGTGTGTGTGTGAGTGTGTGTGTGTGTGTGTGTGTGTGTGAGAGAGAGAGAGAGAGAGAGAGAGATGGCCTAGAATCCTAGGTCAAGATAAGGATGACCTTAAAACCTCAATTTTTCTGCCTCTGCTTCCCAAATTTTTGATTTTAGGCCTGTGCTACTGCACCTGGCTTCATTATTTTTATAATGTCCCTTTAATTAATGTTGCTAGCATGAAATAATAATCTTAATATCTCTACTTTCCAGGTAGGTGAATGAGTGTAAAGGCTGAATAACATGATAAAAAGGAATATAATCCTTTTGTGATCTGCACAGGATGTGAACCAGGCATCAGATTCTAGAATTTGATAGAACATTAAGGAAAATGTGAATAATATAATAATAAATAAATAAATAATATTTATTGTTGAAGCAAAAACAAGGTAAAGCTAGCTGGGTAAAAACAAATGTGATGTGGTAGATGATGGGTGGTTTCTTTATTTTTATAGTTCCATACTTTATATGTTTTTAACAATGTACATACAATTGTTATAAGGAGAATAAGCTGTAAATAAATCATCATTCTATTTGTCTTATTTCTTAAAAGAAATCAAGGTATTGTTATAATGTTTATCTAATAATTTCTATAATCTACCTAACCAAAACCATTAATTTCTTCTTAGAATGCATCTGAATTTATTATTCAGTTCTGTGTTAAGTACCATTGGATATAATATTTGACTTTCTGATTGTTTCCTAAGTACAAATTTCTGAAATTATGAAACAAGCTTACTTGTTTTTAGTTGATCTACTTTGCCTTTAGATTCCTTTACAGAAAACCTATGTTCCTGTAGAAAAGGATGTTGTCAGAGTTGAACATTATAATTACCTTTTAAAGAAATACTCCAGGAAGCCACAAAAGAATCAAGAGGTGAAAGAAATTTAACTATCTCAAATATAAGAATTTAAACTAGGAGGATGATTCTGTACAAACATGAAGACCAGACTTCAAAACACCAGAACCCATATAAAAAGCCAGGTAGGTGTGATAGCCAGCTGTAATTCCTTGACTTGGGATAAGCAGAGGCACGAATCCCCAGGATGAATTTTCTGTCCAGACTAGCTGAGTTAGTGAGGTCATGGTTCAGTGAGATAGTTGTGTAAATTAGAAAAATAGAGAATGACTGAGAAAGACATCTGATAGCATCTATCTTTCTTTCTATCTATCTATCTATCTATCTATCTATCTATCTATCTATCTATCATCTATCTCTCATCTATAAACACACACACACACACACACACACACATATATATGTAATGCTTAACGTAAACCTTTACAATGTTAGAAAGGAGGAAAAAAGAAAAAAGTTAAAATATCACCATCTCTAGTATTTAATAGTAGTCATTGTTGAGAAGATTTATTTTAATATTTTTATTTTTTTTATTTTACTGTATTTCTTATTCTTATTAGTATTATAACTACTACTAGAAGTATAGTGGTAGTACTCATATGTGTGTATGTGTTTCTCTGAGTGTATGTGTGTGTGTGCAT
This sequence comes from Apodemus sylvaticus, assembly GCF_947179515.1. Taxonomy (NCBI): domain Eukaryota; kingdom Metazoa; phylum Chordata; class Mammalia; order Rodentia; family Muridae; genus Apodemus; species Apodemus sylvaticus. The sequence goes on along the minus strand of NC_067482.1, from coordinate 59,898,224 downwards.
ACATGTTTATGATATATCTATGTGAATGCAGGTATTATTACATGAGTTTGTTGATCAGAGGACAACTTTTAGGAGATAGATCTCACTTTCTCCTGTGGGTTCAGGGGACCTGTTCCAGGTTATTAGACTTGCACAAACAATGTTCTGAGCCACCTTAATGGACTAGGACTGTGACTTTTATACCCATCTTAAATTGTTTTAATAATGCATAGCAACTAAATTGACATTGGTTTGATGAAATTATTTTTAAGGGCAATTTAAAATGACTCTGTGCATCTTAGTGATTCCTTTTATATCTCGGAGCCTTGGAAACAGGCAGACAAAAGCTGCTGTAAGCCACAGACACCAGTAGATAAAACAGTGAGAAACCAATGGAGACAAGACTGGAGGTTCCTATGATCAAAGGTACTCATGATCTTCAAGTCAGAGCCAGGAATTACATTGCCAGTCAGGTTTCTGGGTTTTCTCTACATTTATTTCTATTTAATTAGATATCCTCCTTAAACAAAGCCTCACATTTCTAATTTTATATGCACTTCCTTTAATAACAAGGTTCACAATTTTCTAATTGTTAAATAATGTTTGAGGAATTAGAAAATAAAGACTTTAAAAAGTTGTTTAGTTACCAAACACTTTCTAATTTGGCTGCACTTTATTTCAGCCACCTTTCCCCTGCTGCTTACAATCCCTTTGTCCTTGGCAAGCCAACTTTATTTGGTTTGGGGGGGGGGTTGTAATAGTATTTATCTGTACTTTTTAATCTGACACCAGATTTAAAATGAGAATTTTAAAAAGTGAACTTTATCTTCTTCATTACAGGTTATTCTTATGATTAAAATGAATGACTCAATGAAATTCTTTTTGATTTGGACTTTTCCTACATGATACTGTGAAATACCACCAGAGTCTGGTTATCCCTGCAGACTCATTACCGGGACTAATTCCACCAAATTTATCATAAAAATGAATGTTCTTCTTTAAGACTCCGAAATATGAGTCCTCCTTGATTAGTGGATACTGTGAAAAGAAACCACATTTTTTTAATACTAAAATGTGCTCATTATTAAGGAATAAATTTGTTCAACTTTTAGTTGGTTGATAACACATGTATACACATATGTAGCTGTTAAATTTGCATATCTACTTTATGTATTCATGCAGTTAAATATGTACATATCTGGACAATAGTGTTCTAACACAGAGAGAGAGAGAGAGAGGGAGGGAGAGAGAGAGAGGAAAAGAGGAAGAGAGGAAGAGAGGAAGAGAGGAAGAGAGGAAGAGAGGAAGAGAGGGAAAGAAAGAGAGAGAGAGAGAGAGAGAGAGGAAGAGAGAGAGAAAGATATTATTTTATTTTTTACTACTGTGTTCCTGAGAATGCATTTTATTTCACTAGAGGATTAGGGAGTTTGCTGTGAGATTGTGCCTCCTAGGAAACAAAGAAGGTATAAGCCAAAAGTCTTACCAACATGATTGCCCAAAGAGGAGCTAAACATGTTTTTTTTTTAATTTTTTTTATTCGATATAATTTATTTACATTTCAAATGATTTCCCCTTTTCTAGCCCCCCCCTCCCCGAAAGTCCCATAAGCCCCCTTCTCTTCCCCTGTCCTCCCTCCCACCCCTTCCCACTTCCCCGTTCTGGTTTTGCCAAATACTGTTTCACTGAGTCTTTCCAGAACCAGGGGCCACTCCTCCTTTCTTCTTGTATCTCATTTGATGTGTGGATTATGTTTTGGGTATTCCAGTTTTCTAGGTTAATAACCACTTATTAGTGAGTGCATACCATGATTCACCTTTTGAGTCTGGGTTACCTCACTTAGTATGATGTTCTCTAGCTCCATCCATTTGCCTAAGAATTTCAGGAATTCGTTGTTTCTAATGGCTGAATAGTACTCCATTGTGTAGATATACCACATTTTTTGCATCCACTCTTCTGTTGAGGGATACCTGGGTTCTTTCCAGCATCTGGCAATTTTAAATAGGGCTGCTATGAACATAGTAGAGCATGTATCCTTATTACATGGTGGGGAATCCTCTGGATATATGCCCAGGAGTGGTATAGCAGGATCTTCTGGAAGTGAGGTGCCCAGTTTTCGGAGGAACTGCCAGACTGATTTCCAGAGTGGTTGTACCAATTTGCAACCCCACCAGCAGTGGAGGAGTGTTCCTCTTTCTCCACACCCTCTCCAACACCTGCTGTCTCCTGAATTTTTAATCTTAGCCATTCTGACTGGTGTAAGATGAAATCTTAGGGTTGTTTTGATTTGCATTTCCCTAATGACTAATGAAGTTGAGCATTTTTTAAGATGCTTCTCAGCCATCCGAAGTTGTTCAGGTGAGAATTCTTTGTTTAACTCTGTACCCCATTTTTTAATAGGGTTGTTAGGTTTTCTGGAGTCTAACTTCTTGAGTTCTTTATATATATGGGATATTAGCCCTCTATCTGATGTAGGATTGGTGAAGATCTTTTCCCAATTTGTTGGTTGCCGATCTGTCCTCTTGATGGTGTCCTTTGCCTTACAGAAACTCTGTAACCTTATGAGGTCCCATTTGTCAATTCTTGCTCTTAGAGCATACGCTATTGGTGTTCTGTTCAGAAACTTTCTCCCTGTACCGATGTCCTCAAGGGTCTTCCCCAGTTTCTTTTCTATTAGATTCGGAGTGTCTGGCTTTATGTGGAGGTCCTTGATCCATTTGGATTTGAGCTTAGTACAAGGAGACAAGGATGGATCAATTCGCATTCTTCTGCATGCTGACCTCCAGTTGAACCAGCACCATTTGTTGAAAAGGCTATCTTTTTTCCATTGGATGTTTTCAGCCTCTTTGTCGAGGATCAAGTGGCCATAGGTGTGTGGGTTCATTTCTGGATCTTCAATCCTGTTCCATTGATCCTCCTGCCTGTCACTGTACCAATACCATGCAGTTTTTAACACTATTGCTCTGTAGTATTGCTTGAGGTCAGGGATACTGATTCCCCCAGATTTTCTTTTGTTGCTGAGAATAGTTTTAGCTATCCTGGGTTTTTTGTTGTTCCAGATGAGTTTGATAATTGCTCTTTCTAACTCTGTGAAGAATTGAGTTGGGATTTTGATGGGTATTGCATTGAATCTGTATATCGCTTTTGGCAAAATGGCCATTTTAACTATATTGATTCTACCGATCCATGAGCATGGGAGGTTTTCCAATTTTTTGAGGTCTTCTTCCATTTCCTTCTTCAGAGTCTTGAAGTTATTGTCATACAGATCTTTCACATGTTTGGTAAGAGTCACCCCAAGATACTTTATACATTTTGTGGCTATTGTGAAGGGGATCATTTCCCTAATTTCTTTCTCAGCCTGCTTATCCTTTGAGTATAGGAAGGCCACTGATTTGCTTGAGTTGATTTTATAACCTGCCACTTTGCTGAAGTTGTTTATCAGCTGTAGGAGCTCTCTAGTGGAGTTTTTTGGGTCACTTAGGTAGACTATCATGTCGTCTGCAAATAATGATAGTTTGACTTCTTCCTTTCCAATTTGTATCCCTTTGACCTCCTTATGTTGTCGAATTGCCCGAGCTAGTACCTCAAGTACAATATTGAAAAGATAAGGAGAAAGGGGGCAGCCTTGTCTGGTCCCTGATTTCAGTGGGATTGCTTCAAGTTTCTCTCCATTTAGTTTGATGCTGGCTACCGGTTTGCTGTATATTGCTTTTACTATGTTTAGGTATGGGCCTTGAATTCCTGTTCTCTCCAAGACTTTAAGCATGAAAGGATGCTGAATTTTTTCAAATGCTTTTTCAGCATCCAATGAAATGACCATGTGGTTTTGTTCTTTAAGTTTGTTTATGTAGGAGATTGTATTGATGGATTTCCGTATATTGAACCAACCCTGCATTCCCAGGATAAAGCCTACTTGATCATGGTGGATGATCATTTTGATGTGTTCTTGGATTCGGTTGGCAAGAATTTTATTGAGTATTTTTGCATCGATGTTCATAAGGGAAATTGGTCTGAAGTTCTCTTTCTTTGTTGGATCTTTGTGTGGCTTTGGTATCAGCGTAATTGTGGCTTCGTAGAAGGAATTGGGTAGTGTTCCTTCTGTTTCTATTTTGTGGAATAGTTTGAAGAGTATTGGTGTTAACTCTTCTTTGAAGGTCTGGTAGAATTCTGCACTGAAACCATCTGGTCCTGTGCTTTTTTTGGTTGGAAGACTTTCTATGACTCCTTCTATTTCTTTAGGCTTTATGGGACTGTTTAGATGGTCTAGTTGGTCCTGATTTAATTTTGGTATTTGGTATCTGTCAAGGAAATTGTCCATTTCCTCCAGATTCTCCAGTTGTGTTGAGTACAGGCTCTTGTAGTAGGATCTGATGATTTTTTGGATTTCCTCAGTTTCCGTTGTTATATCTCCCTTTTCATTTCTAAGTTTGTTAATTTGGATACTTTCTCTGTGCCCTTTGGTCAGTCTGGCTAAGGGTTTATCTATCTTGTTGATTTTCTCAAAGAACCAGCTCCTGGTTTTGTTGATTTTTTGTATGGTTCTCTTTGTTTCTACTTGATTGATTTCAGCCCTGAGTTTGATGATTTCCTGCCTTCTACTCCTCCTGGGTGAAATAGCTTCTTTTTGTTCTAGGGCTTTCAGGTGTGTCATTAAGCTGGTAATGTATGCTCTCTCCGTTTTCTTTTTGGAGGCACTCAGGGCTATGAGTTTTCCTCTTAGCACTGCTTTCATTGTGTCCCATAGATTTGGGTATGTTGTGTTTTCATTTTCATTGTGTTCTAAAAAGTCTTTAATTTCTTTCTTTACTTCTTCCTTGACCAAGGTATCATTGAGGAGAGTATTGTTCAGTTTCCACGTGTATGTGGGTTTTCTGTTGTTTCTGTTGCTATTGAAGACCACTTTTACTCCATAGTGATCAGATAGGAGGCATGGGATTAGTTCTATCTTCTTATATTTGTTGAGGTCTGTCTTGTGACCAAATTATATGGTCGATTTTGGAGAAGGTACCATGAGGTGCTGAGAAAAAGGTATATTCTTTTGTTTTAGGATAGAATGTTCTATATATATCTGTTAAATCTAATTGGTCCAAAGCTTCAATTAGTTTCATTGTGTGCCTGTTTAGTTTCTGTTTTCCTGATCGGTCCATTGAGGAAAGTGCAGTGTTGAAGTCACCCACAATTATTCTGTTAGGTGCAATGTGTGCTTTGAGTTTTAATAAAGTTTCTTTTATGAAAGGGGGTGCCCTTGCATTTGGAGCATAGATGTTCAGGATTGAGAGTTCTTCTTGTTGTATTTTTCCTTTGACCAGCAAGAAGTGTCCCTCAGAGTCTCTTTTGATGACTTTGGGTTGAAAGTCAATTTTATCTGATATTAAAATGGCTACTCCAGCTTGTTTCCTGAGACCATTTGCTTGTAAAATTGTCTTCCAGCCTTTTACTCTAAGGTAGTGTTTGTCTTTGACTCTGAGGTGTGTTTCCTGTAAGCAGCAATATGTAGGGTCCTATTTACGTATCCAGTCAGTTAGTCTGTGTCTTTTTATTGGGGCATTAAGTCCATTGATGTTAAGAGATATTAAGGAATAGTGATTGTTACTTCCTATCATTTTTGACGTTATTTTTTAAATTTGATTGCTTAACTTCTTTTGGGTTTGATGAAAGGTTACTATCTTGCTTTTTCCAGCGTGAAGTTTCCCTCCTTGTATTGGTGTTGTCCTCCTATTATCCTTTTTAGGGCTGGGTTTGTGGATAGATATTGGGTAAACTTGGTTTTGTCGTGAAATATCTTAGTTTCTCCATCTATGGTGATTGAGAGTTTTGCTGGATATAGTAGTTTTTGTTGGCATTTGTGTTCTCTTAGAGTCTGCATGAGATCTGCCCAGCACCTTCTAGCCTTCATAGTCTCAGGTGAAAAGTCTGCTGTGATTCTGATAGGTCTTCCTTTATATGTTACTTGGCCTTTTTCTCTTACTGCCATTAATATTCTTTCTTTGTTTAGAACATTTGGTGTTTTGATTATTATGTGACGGGAAGTATTTCTGTTCTGGTCCAGTCTGTTTGGAGTTCTGTAGGCTTCTTGTATATTCATGAGCATCTCTCTCTTTAGGTTAGGGAAGTTTTCTTCCATAATTTTATTGAAGATATTTGCTGGCCCTTTAAGTTGTAAATCTTCACTCTCATCTATGCCTATAATCCTTAGGTTTGGTCTTCTCATTGTGTCCTGGATTTCCTGGATATTTTGGGTTACAAGCTTTTTGCATTTTGCATTTTCTTTAACTGTTGAGTCCATGGTTTCTATGGAATCTTCAGCATCTGAGATTCTTTCTTCTATTTCTTGTATTCTGTTGTTGATATTTGCATCTCTGTCCCCTGATTTCTTCCCAAGGCTTTCTATCTCCAAAGTTGTCTCCCTTTGAGTTTTCTTAGTTGTTTCTACTTCTGATTTTAGATCCTGGATGGTTTTGCTTAGCTCCTTCACTTGCTTCTTTGTGCTTTCCTGTAATTCTTTAAGAGATTTTTGTGTTTCCTCTTTCATGACCTCAGCCTGTTGACCAAAGTTCTCCTGTATTTCTTTAAGTGATTTTTGCGTTTCCTCCTTGTTGGCTCTTATATTCTCTTGGATTTCTTTCAATGATTTTTGTGTTTCCCTTGCAAGGGCTTCTAACTTTTGATACATTTTCTCCTGAATTTCTTTAAGTATGTCCTTCATATGTTCCTGTACCAGCATCATGACCAGTGATTTTAAATCCAAATCTTGTTTTACTGGTGTGATGGGGTATCCAGGACATGCTGGTAGAGGAGAATTGGTTCAGATGTTGCCATATTGCCTTGATTTCTGTTAGTGACGTTCCTGCGTTTGCCTTTTGCCATCTAGTTCTCACTGGTGTTACTTGGTCTTGTCAGTGCTGGACTCACCAGTGAAAGCTGCCCCTTCCCCGTTGGCCTCCGGTACACAGCTTACACTCTGCACTGCCTGTAGACAGGGTGCTGCTGTCCAGGCTGTTCAGATCCCGAAGCAGGCACCTGAAGACTCCCGCTGGGGCCCGCAGGATTTACCGGAGCACACCGACTTCTCCCAGCTGGCCGCCCGGAAGCCCCCGCTAGCCTCTTGAGGGACCTGGAGATGTGGTGCCACCGCCCAGGCTGATCAAAAATATGGAACGCTTCACGAATTTGCGTGTCATCCTTGCGCAGGGGCCATGCTAATCTTCTCTGTATCGTTCCAATTTTTAGCATATGTGCTACCGAAGCGAGCACGCTAAACATGTTTGAAACCAAGGATTATGAAAAAGCTTGTGCAGCCTCAACCCTACATAAAAACTACACACAACAAAGGAAAGCTAACCAATTGGTTGACCAATGGCAGTGATCCTGAAAACATACAGAGAGATAGCTCAATGAATTGTACAGGTTATATTTAGGGAATGTATGTATGTACATATATGTATAAATGCAATAGCAAGTAGTCAAAAAGTGCCATGAACTTGAAGGAGAGTGAGGAGGATTTAAAGGGTAGAAAAGGAAAGGGGAAATGATGTAACTAAATTGTAATCTCAAAAATAAACAAAAAATGCTGGGCGGTGGTGGCACATGCCTGTAATCCCAGCACTCTGGGAGGCAGAGGCAGGCAGATTTCTGAGTTCGAGGCCAGCCTGGTCTACAGAGGGAGTTCCAGGACAGCCACGGCTACATAGAGAAACCCTGTCTCAGAAAAACCAAATCCAAAAAACAAAACAAAAAAAATAAACAAAAACATGAATGCGATATGACAAATAAGACCTCCAAGATCTCTCAATATTTATAACATTGCTAAGGCTCTACCTTCTTTATTTTATATAAGAAATCTAGGGTTAATTTTGTGAAACACAGATTTATTTTCTGTTGTTATTTCTATATAAGCAGTTTGCTTTTGTTCCCTGGCTTGTTAGTGTGGGACATTAATTTTTGCAGTTGTAATACGAAAATTCTGCCCGAATATAATATAAAACGTTTGCTAGAGTAAACATATCCTTTTCTTTTGTTTTGCCAGGAAGTTGGCAAACTTGTTCAACTCTATATTGCATTCTATTGCTATGTAACACATTTAAGTTAGCAGATTAAAGCAGTACACTTTTTAAAATTTAAATCTTTCCCTGTCTTCAAGAGGATGCCCTTGCACCCGGCCAGGCTTTCCTACTCCGGGGCCTCAAGTTTCTCAGTGGTCAGGCACATCTTCTACCACTGAGGCCAGACCAGGCAGTCCTCTTCTGTATATGTGTTGGGGGCCTCAAAGGAGTTAGTGTATGCTTCCAGGTTGGTGGCTCACTGTCTGAGAGATCTCAGGGATCTGAGTTACTTGAGACACCTGGTCTCCCTATGGGTTCACCCTCCTCCTCAGCTTCTTCCATCCTTTCTCTAATTCAGCCACAGAGGTCCCAGACTTCAATCTAATAACTGGGTCCTGCATCTGCTCTCAGTTAGCTACTTGTTGGGCCTCTTGGAAGACAACCCTGCCAGGCTCCTACATACCATAGCATCAATAATAGTATCAGACCTTGGGGCCTCCCCTTGAGATGGATTGCAATTTGGGCTGATCACTGGCCTGCTTTTCCTTCAGTCTCTTCTCTATTTTTGTCCCTGAAGTTCTTTTAGACAGGAACAATTCTGGGTAAGGATTTTTGATAATAGGATACCAACCCCATCCCTCTACTTGATGTCCTGTCTTTCCACTGAAGGTGGAGTCTATGAGTTCCCTCTTCTCACTGTTGGGCATTTCATCTAATGTCCTTCCCTTTGAGTTTTGAGAGTCTCTTACCTCCCAGGTCTCTGGTACTTTCTAGCAGGTCCTTCATCCCCAGAAGCTGCATATTTTCATTCATTCTGCTGGCCCTCAGAGCTTCTCTCCTGCCCTCCAATACCTGATCATGCTCCCCATTTTCCCTCCAACTCCCCTCTCCTACCCAAGTCCCTCCCTCCCTCGCTCTAACTCCCCTGGTTTCTTTTCCCTCCCAAGTGGGATTGAAGCATCCTTACTTGGGCCCTTCAGCTTGTTAACCTACTTGAGTTCTATGTAAGGTATCCTGGGTATTCTGTACTTTTTTCACTAATATCCACTTATTAGTGAATACATGTCATGCATGTCTTTTTGGGTCTAAGTTACCACACTCAGGAACTATTTTCTAGTTCCATCCACTTACCTACAAAACTTACGATGTCTTCGTTCTCTAATAACTGAGTAGAATTCCATTGTGTAAATGAACCACATTTTCCATATCCATTCTTCCATTGTGGGACATCTGGGTTGTTTCCAGCTTCTGGCTATCACAAATAAGGGTGCTATGAATATAGTGGAACATGTTTACCTGTGCCATGGTGGGGGATCTTTTGGGTATATTCCCAAGAGTGGTATGCTGGGTCTTTAGGTAAATCTATTTCCAATTTTCTGAGGAACCTCCAGATTGATATCCTGAGTGGTTGTTCCAGTTTCAATCACACCAGCAATGGAGGAGTGTGCATCTTTCTCTACATCCTCAACTACATGTGCTGTCACCAGAATTTTTTATCTTAGCCATTCTGATTGGTGTAAGGTGGAATCTCAGGGTCATTTTGATTTACATTTCCCTGATCACTAAGGACTTTGAACATTTCTTTAAGTGCTTCTTGCCCATTCGAGATTCCTCGATTGTGAATTCTCTGTTTAGTTCTATACCCCATTTGGTTGTTTGGTTTTTTGGAGGTTAATTTGAGTTCATTATATATTTGGCTATTAGCTCTCTATAGGATATGGGGTAAGTGAGATTTTTTTTTCCCAATCTGTAGGTTGCTGATTTGTCCTATTCACTATGTCCTTTGCTTTACAAAAGCGTTTCAGTTTCATGAGGTCTTACTTGATCTTAGAGTCTGAGCCATTGGAATTCTGTTTAGAAAATCACCACCCCCTCCTGTACCAATGAGCTGAAGGCTTTTTCCCATTTTCACTTCTGTTAGATTCAGTGTATCTGGTTTTATGTGGATGTCCTTGTTCCACTTGGACTTGAGTTTTGAATAAGGACAAATTTGCATTTATTTTTATTTTTCTATGTACTGACTGCCAGTTAGATCAGCACCATTTATTGAAGATTCTTTTTTTTTTTTCCACTGTTATAATTTTGGCTTCTTTGTCAAAGATCAAGTGTCCATAAGTGTCTGGGTTTATTTTTGCATCTTCAGTTCTATTCTATTGATCTACCTGTCTGACTTTGTGCCAGTACCATGCAGTTTTTATCACTGTTGCTCTGTATGAAGCTTTAGGTCAGCTCTGCAAACCTGCTATCTCATTCCCCCTTTCCCTGCTTCTGTGAGGGTGCTCCCCCACCCACCCACTCCTGGCTCACTGCCCTAGCATTCCTCCACACTGGGGCATCAAGCCTTCACAAGACCAAGGACCTCCCCTCTCACTGATGCCAGATAGAGATGGTGATTTTCCCCAAAGCTCATCTATTGTTAAGAGTTGGTTTTGCTACCAGAATTTTTTATTTTTCCATATGAAATTGAGAATTGTTCTTTCCATGTCTTTGAAGAATTGTGGTGGAATTTTGATGGAGATTGCATTGAATATGTAGATTGCTTTTTTGTAGGATGTCTATTTTTACTATGTTAATCGTACCAATCTATGAGCATAGTAGATCTCTCCATTTTCTGAGGTCTTCTTCAATTTCTTTCTTGAGAGACTTGAAGTTCTTATCATACAGATCATTCATTTATTTGGTTATAATTACCCCCAAGATATTTTATATTACTATGATTATTCTGAAGGGTGTTGTTTCCCTATTTTCTTTCTCAGCCTGTTTATCATTTGTATAAAGGAAAGCTACTGATTTATTTGAGTTAATTTTATATCCAGCCACTTTACTGAAGTTGTTTATCAGCTGTAGAAGTTCTCTGGTAGAACTTTTGGAGTTGCATATTTATTCTATCATCTCATCTGCAAATAGTGATACTTTGGTTCTTCTTTCCAAGTCGTAATCCCTTGATCTCCCTTTGTTTTCTTATTGCTCTAGCTAGAACAGCAAATACTATATTGAATAGATACATGGAGAGTGGGCATCCTTGTCTTGTCCCTGATATTAGTTGGACTGGTTCAATTTGATATTGGCTCTTGGTTTGCTGTATATTACTTTTACTATGTTTAGGTATGGGTCTTAAATTTCTGCTTTCTCCAATACTTTTAACATGAAGGGTGTTGTATTTAACAATACACTCTTATTATCTTGTAGTTTCCATTTGTCAGGAGTCTGCATTCAATTTTACTAGATCCTGTATTGTGGTCTTCTACGGCTTTAGTCCAAGGGCTGACCAGATGCCTTTCTTATTGACATGTTTATGCTGGGACAAATCTGCTTTTAAAGTTATTTGGGTTCCTGTCTGTGGTGGTTTAAATGGGAATGTCTCCCAAAGACTCTTATATTCAAGTGCTTATTTATCAGGGAGTGAATTGTTTATGGATTAGAATGTTTTGTCGGTTTGGTCTTGCTGAAAGAAGTTTTGTGTGGGATGCTTTGAGGTTACAAAAGCCCACACAATATCCTCTCTCTCTCTCTCTCTCTCTCTCTCTCTCTCTCTCTCTCTCTCTCTCTCTCTCCTTCTCTCTCTCTCTCCTCTCTCTGGATGTAAGCTCTCAGTCCCATGACTCTGCCTCCTGTCATCCTTAATTAAATGTTTATTTTATTTTTTATGAGTTGCTTTAGTCGTGGTGTTTCTTCACAGCAATAGAACAATATATACATTGGCAGAATGTATTATTTTCTTGCTGTTGTGTGATTGAGTGCTCAGTGTGTTTTGCTAAATGTTAGCTGGAGACTTTCCCAAGCTACCAAAAAATGCTTTGTTTTATGATAGTCTTAAGAGTAATTCATGTTTTAAGTGAAGTAGAAACCTCAAGTAACAGCCGACAACCTTTGCTATGGTCTTAATTAAAAGCCAGACCCAGAGTCACTGGCATTTAAGTCAACTCACGCTCACAAAATATGCTTCACAGGAGTCATTTTAAGCACATTTTACCCACCCCTCATGTTTGAGAAAGTGAAAAAAAATCTTAAGTCTAATCAAGACTTAATCAATAATCAATTGAGTCTTTATCAAGTATTTCATTTTCCCTTAGTAATAATGATAATTTGTTGTTATCCTATGTTGACATTCAATGTATTTTTTTTTTTGATTTTCACATGCTAGTAGAAGAAATTAAATTATAAGTTGCCACCAAGCCTGGAAATCTGAGCAAGTCCCTAGAATCTATACCATGGAAGGAGAGAACCAGCTCTTAAAAGTTGTCCTCTGACCTACACACACACACCAAGATATGTGTCCGCATTAAAACAAACAAACATATGGAAGTGAGACAGGTCACTTGCTTTGGTGACATTTGTGACCTATCCCTGCAGTGTTCTTGAGCTACTGTGTTTCCTACTTGTCCCTTGTTGGCCTTCTTTGTCCAGTTCACAAGCTAAATGCTCCAGAACTCAATTAACGTGCCAAATCCCTCAAATGTGATGGCATATGATACATGTTTAGCAACTGTTTATTTGCTGCAGTTATTATACTGTTAATTACTTCTTTATCTTGTTATAGAATACTAGTGTAAGCTAGTTGGAATCCCACTGACAAACAGGATGGGAAAGGGTGATGTTGAAATCTTTTCATCACAATACTGCAATCTTTTTCTCTCTTCCTTATCCTTCTCCCTACTAATTTTTTTATCTACTTGTATTGCCTTAGAAATCTTTTTTGATTTAATTTTTTTCTTCCATGTCACTTGCAGCATTTTGGGGTCAATAAATTGTTCCATTTCCTCACTTTATGATGACTCTGCAACTCATTCCATCTTTTATCCTCTTATATGTTTCCTTAGTATTCTCTTTCATGCATCCACCCATCACCATTCTTCTCATGATTTTATCCCATGGCTTTGTCCTGCAGTTACAACATGCCTATTCTATACACATCCTTCTGATAATATAAAGCATTTTCCCTGAGCATTTCTCTGATAGTTCAAGGATAGGTCTCTGCTTGTGGCTAAATGGCTAAATTTGAGTTTTCTTAAACCCAGCTTCATGATGTCATACTTTGTGTTGTTCTTTGATCACCAGATGGTATTTTCAAAGCAAATGTAAATAAACATTTCATTTTATCCCTACATTGATACTTCCTAGAAGCAACTGGAATTAGACACCTGAAGACTCTTACCCTCTTATAATCAGTACAAAAGTGTATGGGTTTGGCATTTCTTGATTGGATAAGATTCATCCAGCATTCTAGCATCTCTGTGTGATTCTAAGATGCATGCTCAGCTTTCTGCTAGAGGTCTGAAGTAACTCTGAGAATAGAATCTCACAGTACAGTCTACTTGTTAATGCTCTCTCACTGGCTGCCTATTTTCCTTTGTTACTCTCTCATTCGTTGACTGAGCATGCTGGGATCTTTTGCCATCCATCTACCTTCATTTCATTATATCTCAAGTTGCTCTTCTTGGGGGACCCATTCCAAGTCACCTGTCTACTAAAGGAGGAACTGCTTTCCTCTTAAGCTCTGACTAGAACTGACTAAAATGCAAATAATGCAATCATACACACTTTGTGTTTCCCTGTCTTTACCTCACTCAATTGTCTTTGATTTTATTATGGTCATGGGGTAATATGCCAGCATCTTCACATTTTCCTTCATTATTTCTGGAACATTCTAGTTTGGACTGGAACAAGAACAAGAGGCATTGGTGGATTTTTATGTAGGTCTAGCAAACAACCTTCACCAAAGAGCAACTATGAAGGAGATCACAGAAACACAGATTTCTCAATCATTCAATTGTTTAATAAACACATTGAATCTGCATATATTGTGTTCAGGAGGAAAATCACATGTCTGTACTGACACAGACCCTTCCTCAACATAGACTTCATAGACCAATAATGTTCAATTGATTTGGGAGATGAGTATCTAAACTTCATTCCCTACCTACAAATGAATCATTTTGAATTAAGGCACTTGGAGTTATGTCAAATCTATAGAAGTTATTGATCAACGACTGGGATACTCAGAGAAAGTTAAATCCTTCTTTCTAGTTCATTTCCCAGTTTTAGTAAATCTAAGGAATTTTACTGAAGTGACTGCAATGTATTCTCACATTGTGTTAAAGAAATTATATGTATGAAGCATTTTGGAATCATTGAAAACAATCTATATTTAATAGATAATTTCACTGCACAAAATAATCCAGATTGGAACTACTTCTCCAATATTGATGGTATTAAACTGTTGTTTTAGAGTAGCCAGTATTGACCCCCCCCCAAAAGCCAGATGCATTTTATTTAATTTGAAGTAATTAGTTTTCTCAACCTATACATTTTAGGATGGAATGGTATTTCATGTTCACATATACCACATTTTTTTATTCATTCGTCAGTTAAAGGGCACTAGGATTGTACCCATTTCCTGGCTATAGTGTACAGGTAAGCAACAAACATGGCCGAATAAGTATTTGAAGGTTTTGATGTTGAGGCTTTTGGCACACACTGAGACATTATATAGTCAGGTGACCTGGTGTAGAACGATTGGAGAGTTTACACACTGATGTACAATGTTGCTGGACCAGTTTCTAATACTGCCATCAATGACCGAGGGTTCTGCTTTGTTCACATCCTCACCAAAATTTGCTCCATTCTGACTGCAGGGAAATGAAAACTCAAGGTGTTTTCAATATAGATTTCATTCATTGTTAGGGATGATGAACACTACTACAGATATTCCTTTGGTATTTATTTTTTTCTGAGAATTCTCTGTTCAGATTCATAGCCTGATCCTTTCCTTGATTTTTTTTTTAGTTCTTTTTATATTTTAGACACAGAACCTCTGTTAGATACATAACTAGCAAAGATTTTGTCACATTCTGTGGACATATTCGTTAGTGGATAGATTGTTACCTTAGTTTTTTAGTTCTATGAGATCCTACCGGTCAATTGTTTGCCTTGATTGTAAGGCAAATTGGGTCCTAGTCAGGTTCTTCTTTCTTAACTATCTATATGTAGTACGTGGCTTCTAGCAGTTTTGCCATTGATGGTTTCACAAAGAGGACTTAACTTTTGTGCAGGACAAAAGATACATGTCTACCATCATTCTCCTACATGTGGGCATTTAGTTTGTTCAATACCATTTAACAAAGATTCTGTCTTTTCTCCAGTTCTTTTTGGCAATATTGTCAAATAATTTGAGATGACTATAATTATGTACATCCATTTATTGATTGGGTTTTCTATTTCGTTACATGGTTTCATGTGTCTGTTTTCTATCAGTATCATGCTGATTTTATTACTAAAGCTCTGTAATGTAGGTTTAAATCCTGGAAATCACTCCAGCATTATCAGTTTTGCTCAGGGCTGTTTTGACAAAACAGAAATTTTTTGTGCCTCCATATTAAGATTAGAATGAGTCTCTGAGGAAATATAAAAATGATTTCCTGAGTGGTTTTACCAGCTTGCAACCCCACCAGAAATGGAGAAGTGTTCCTCTTTCTCTACATCCTCTCCAACATCTGCTGTCCCCTGAGTTTTTGATCTTAGCCATTCTGACTGGCATGAGGTATAATCTCCAAATTGTTTTGATTTTCATTTCCCTGGTGATTAAGGATGTTGAACATTTCTTTAGGTGTTTCTTGCCATCCTGTATTCCTCAGTTGAGAATTCTTTGTTCAGCTCTGTACCCCATGTTTAATAGGATTATTTGTTTCTCTGGAGTTTAACTTCTTGAGTTCTTTGATTATATTGGACATAGTACTACCTGAGAACCCAGCTATACCACTCCTGGGCATATACCCAGAAGATGCTCCAAGATGTTTAAGGAAACATGCTCTACTATGTTCATAGCAGCCTTCATATGTTTATAATAGCCAGATGCTGGAAAGAATCCAGATGTCCCTCAACAGAGGAATGCATGCAGAAAATGTTGTACATCTATACAATGAAGTACTACTTAGCTATTAAAAACAATGAATTCATGAAATTCTTAGGCAAATGAATAGAACTAGAAAATATCATCCTGAGTGTCATAACTCAATCACAAAAGAACACACATATTATGCACTCACTGATAAGTGAATATTTGTCCAAACGACTGAAATACCTAAGATACAATTCAGAGACCACATGAAGCTCAAATATAAGGAAGACCAAAGTATGGATACTTTGGTCCTTCTTAGAAGGGGGATCAAAATACCCATGTCTCACCACAAAAGAATAGACCTAGCAAAAGGACCCAAGGAGCTGAAGAGGTTCATAGCCCCACAGGAAGAACAACAATATGTACCAACCAGTACCCTGCAGAGCTCCCAGGGACTAAACTACCAACCAAAGAATACACATGGAGGGACCCATGGCTCTGGCTACATATGTAGCAGAGGATGGCCTTTTCAGACATCAATGAGAGGAGAGGCAATTGGTCCTGTGAAGTCTTGATGCCCCAGTGTAGGAGACTGCCAGGTCAGGAAAGTGGGATGGGGGGTGGGGTGGGCGGAGGGAGGAAGGATGTGATAGGGGGTTTTCAGAAGGGAAATGAGGAAAGGGGATAACATTTGAAATGTAAATAAAGCAAATATCTAATAAAAAATTTAAAACAAGATTAGAATGATTCTTTTTCTGTTTCTATGTAGAATTTAGTGTAGGTTTTGGTAGGCACTGGACTGACTATAAATTACTTTGGGTGGCATGGTCATCGATGCAGTAGTCAGTTCTACCAGTCCAAAAGTATGCATGTCCTAGGTTCATAAAAGTTCACAATGAAATCTTCTGGGTGTTTTTGACAATATTCTGACATCTATGCCAAGATTCTATAAGTCTCATATTCTCTTACATATTTTCTCATCCTTATATGTTTAACTTATATGGATGTTTCTTCATCCTGTCTTCATCCTTTATCTTAGTAACATCATTTTGTGCTTATGCAACGACACACTGTTTCCATTTTTATCCATATTTGTTAAATATCAAAGGCCTTTACTATTTCTATTTTCTCCAAGGTTGCTTAGGTTTTAGAGTAGTTAGTTTAAACTTCTCTCTGAATTTGACCATCCATGGTTTCATTTTAAAGGAACTTGTCAATTGGCATGCACTTATCTTTGCATATTGTACAGCTTATATTCTCATTGGCCATATTAGTTGTAGTAATCTAACAAGCCAGCATTGGATTGATGTCGAGTTTTAATTTTGGAATTATTATGACAGTTTTTTATCCTTGTGCTTAGAAATGTTCATGGGAGTCTCATAATGATTAGGTTTGAAGTCTCAAAGCCAGAAACAAGTTCTATGTTCTTCAGAGGGAGTATCCAAATGTGACTTTAATTATGGATTGATCCTTCCTTGCATGTGTGTTAAATACTTTGGCACTTTTAATGTCCCGGTCTGTTGTACTGATATTACCTTTTGAGAACTCTCTGTGACAAATGTGATGAGTCTGATGACAGGCTAGTGCTTGCATGTCTTGGATATTTGTTGGCAGAGACTGGAAGCCCCACTCTTTTTTAACCACTTGAAAACTAAGTTAGATTGTAATCATTTATCAAAAATTTACTTTTGAATAGTGTGAAACTTTTGAGATTTCTACCCAGAGGATAAAATATCTTTTATGAAGCCATTCTGACTCAAGGTCAGCATAATGCCTCTGGGACATTAAGTCACTGATTTCATTAGCAGTGGGTTGTGGTAGGGATTCTGGGGATCATATATATATATATATATATATATATATATATATATATATATATATATATATGTATGCTTTGCTTCATTCTTCACAAATAATCTGGTTTCATTGTTACCCACCTGGAAAAAATATAGAGAACAGGGATCCAAAGATTAGAGCCCACTGTCAAACTGGTCAGCAAAAGATCCACTGTGGAGATCTATACCTGCAAACAGGTCAGAGCATCACAGCCTTAGCGAGGAATGACTCAGCAATACTTTTCCAAGTCTGCTAGGTAGTTTCTTTCTCTAGGGGGTGTTCTTTTTTTTTTTTTATTCGATATATTTTTTATTTACATTTCAAATGATTTCCCCTTTTCTAGTCCCCCACTCCCCGAAAGTCCCATAAGCCCCCTTTTCTCCCCCTGTCCTCCCACCCACCCCTTCCCACTTCCCCGTTCTGGTTTTGCCCTATACTTCTTCACTGAGTCTTTCTAGAACAAGGGGCCACTCCTCCTTTCTTCTTGTACCTCATTTGATGTATGGATTATGTTTGGGGTATTCCAGTTTTCTAGGTTAATATCCACTTATTAGTGAGTGCATACCATGAGTCACCTCTTGAGTCTGGGTTACCTCACTTAGTATGATGTTTTCTAGCTCCATCCATTTGCGTAAGAATTTCATGAATTCATTGTTTCTAATGTCTGAATAGTACTCCATTGTGTAGATATACCACATTTTTTGCATCCACTCTTCTGTTGAGGGATACCTGGGTTCTTTCCAGCATCTGGCAATTATAAATAAGGCTGCTATGAACATAGTAGAGCATGTATCCTTATTACGTGGTGGGGAATCCTCTGGGTATATGCCCAGGAGTGGTATAGCAGGATCTTCTGGAAGTGAGGTGCCCAGTTTTCGGAGGAACCGCCAGACTGATTTCCAGAGTGGTTGTACCAATTTGCAATCCCACCAGCAGTGGAGGAGTGTTCCTTTTTCTCCACATCCTCTCCAACACCTGCTGTCTCCTGAATTTTTAATCTTAGCCATTCTGACTGGTGTAAGGTGAAATCTCAGGGTTGTTTTGATTTGCATTTCCCTAATGACTAATGAAGTTGAGCATTTTTTAAGATGCTTCTCCGCCATCCGAAGTTCTTCAGGTGAGAATTCCCTGTTTAACTCTGTACCCCATTTTTAATAGGGTTGTTTGGTTTTCTGGAGTCTAACTTCTTGAGTTCTTTATATATATTGGATATTAGCCCTCTATCTGATGTAGGATTGGTGAAGATCTTTTCCCAATTTGTTGGTTGCCAATTTGTCCTTTTGATGGTGTCCTTTGCCTTACAGAAACTCTGTAATTTTATGAGGTCCCATTTGTCAATTCTTGCTCTTAGAGCATACGCTATTGGTGTTCTGTTCAGAAATTTTCTCCCTCTACCAATGTCCTCAAGGGTCTTCCCCAGTTTCTTTTCTATTAGCTTCAGAGTGTCTGGCTTTATGTGGAGGTCCTTGATCCATTTGGGTTTGAGCTTAGTACAAGGCGATAAAGATGGATCAATTCGCATTCTTCTGTATGCTGACCTCCAGTTGAACCAGCACCATTTGTTGAAAAGGCTATCTTTTTTCCATTGGATGTTTTCAGCCCCTTTGTCGAGGATCAAGTGGCCATAGGTGTGTGGGTTCATTTCTGGATCTTCAATCCTGTTCCATTGATCTGCCTGCCTGTCACTGTACCAATACCATGCAGTTTTTAACACTATTGCTCTGTAGTATTGCTTGAGGTCAGGGATACTGATTCCCCCAGAATTTCTTTTGTTGCTGAGAATAGTTTTAGCTATCCTGGGTTTTTTGTTATTCCAGATGAATTTGTTAATTGCTTTTTCTAACTCTGTGAAGAATTGAGTTGGGATTTTGATGGGTATTGCATGTTCTAAATGAGGCAAGTTTCTCCTGCAGTTCCCATTTTTGAGGGGCAGTGATAGCTCCCAGACTTTTCATCAAAAGACTTGAACAGCCTCTTTTGCAGCCTTATGTCAACCTCTATATTACTCCACCACCAAGGCTAGCAGCATCTTTTGGGGTGGTTCCTGATGGTTCAGGAATAGCAAAGCTGCTGACTCCGTGGCATGTCTTCTTTCTGGCTGCCACATTAGATCAAATACTGTGTGGGATTATCCCCCCAGGAGGCCCTTCTCCTGTTTCTGCTGTTTGCAGGTGTTGCTGAACAGATTCACACTCTCTGAGGAAATGGAAAGAGAGCACTGTCAGAGGGAGAAGGTCACTTTGGGTTAATGGCAGCAAAAGCCACACCTATATACATTTCATGCAGTTAACATTATTTCAGCCAAACCTCTGAAGCAAATGGCATAGGCCTGCTTGGTGCAAAGTGTTTTCTTTTGGGACCAGTAGGAACAGAGACCTCCCAATGTGTCCAGAAAGGGAAACACAGTATTGTCAGTTATTTTCCTAAGGGTGGTAGAAAACCCGAGGTCACTTCCCAAAGTTGAGCCAGAAAATTTAGTTTCAGGAGAAAAAGAAAAATGATTATACACAGTTTAAAAGACAAACAAAAACAACAACAACAAAAAAACACCCTCCCCAAGCAAAAACAAAAACAAAAAACAAACCATGCTGGTCTTATCCAGTAGTTCCGGTCTTAAGTTCTTCTCCACAGAGTTCTGCAGTTCTATAGGAGTGATCATCACTGTTTGGAGGGAGAGCTGACTTAGTGAAAAATTACGTTTAAATACTATCCAGAAATAGGTGCTTTTTGCAGAGATCACACAGTCTTATTGCTTCCAAGTGCAAGCAATTACTAAAACTAGACTAAATGAAATATTGGGAAGCTCAGATCCTTAAGAAACCCAATTTAATATGTACCTTTAAAATGATTTCTATTGCACATGATGATTACCATATCTAAATGGTTCTAAAGGTGCTTCCATGCTCATATATTTTAGAAAAGATTTGGAATAAAATATTTGCTGATTATATCAAAAAAATTTGAGATTAATTTCATGCCAATGGCATGAGAGCATTTTATAACTTTACCAAATACCAGAGGCAAACTTATAGAAAGAAAAGGCTTATTTCAGCTCACAGATTTCAAGGATCTAATCCATGGTTTGACACTCTGGCTTTGGGTCTGGGATAGACCCATGTCATGATGGAACTGTGTGGTTAGTAAAACTGGAAGCAAGCAAGAGAGTAATGGGAAGGAGGTAGAGACCTACTCTTTTTTTCTTTCCTTTTTTTCTTTTCTTTTCTTTTCTTTTCTTTTCTTTTCTTTTCTTTTCTTTTCTTTTCTTTTCTTTTCTTTTCTTTTCTTCCTTCCTTCCTTCCTTCCTTCCTTCCTTCCTTCCTTCCTTCCTTCCTTCCTTTCTTTCTTTCTTTCTTTCTTTCTTTCTTTCTTTCTTTCTTTCTTTCTTTCTTTCTTTCTTTCTTTCTTTCTTTCTTTCTTTCTTTTTTGAGGTCATAAACCTAGCGTCCTAAACTTCCTATCATGCCCAACTTCTTCTAATAGTATCATGTCTTCCAGGAGATATTCAATACCCAAATTATAGCAGCACCTATATTCATGTTTCAAAACATTTTTCTGCTGGAGTTATAGGGATTAATATCTCAGCCTACCCCCCCCCCAAAAAAAAGATGTTGATAGAAATGATTAAACAAAAAAAATCACAAAATATCTTTAATAGTAAAAAAGTAATATGTAATTCAGCTATTTACTGTATTTATTTAAAAAATATCTAGGAGGTTGGAAAAATGGCTCAGCTCCTAGGATTACACATTCCTTTTTCAGAGATCCCAAGTTCAGTTCCCAGAACCCATGTTGGACAGCTCAAAAGAACTCCTCACCCTTGTCTATTGTATGGATGCGTCACCTGTTAGTTTAAAAGCCTAATGGCCTATGGAGAAGGCAAAAAATAAGAGGTGGAATATCTGGGAGGCAGAAGGGATTCTGGAAGAGTGCCAGGCAGGGGATTTGCCCAGAAAAATATGAAGAAACAGATGCATGACAACTAAGCACAGGTAACTAGCCATGTGGCAGAATGGAGATTAAAACAGAAGTACTATCTTAAGGTATGATTCTAGTCAGAGAAGAGCCTACTTACATGGCTAAGATATTTGTAAATATGTTTTGAGTCTGAGTCTTATTTCTGGGAACATGGGACTGGGAGGAAGAACTAGGACCTAACTTCTACACCTACCTTAAACTCCAGAAGATACACACTTTCTTATAGCCTCTATTGGCAGGTGATTGCACAGAGTACGTATGTACAAATGAGTGCATGTAAGTCGAGACACACATTCACACACATACATATACACACACAAACACACACATACATACACACACATACACACATACACACATCACACACACACACACACACACACACACACAGAGAGAGAGAGACTAAACTCCAGGCCAGGATTCCAGCTGCAGAGCTTCAGAACCCTCATCCCATTCTTGTATTCTATGTCACTTTCCAACTTTTCATTGTTCTTTCTTTCCTTCTTTCCTTCCTTCCTTCTTTCTTTCTTTCTTTCTTTCTTTCTTTCTTTCTTTCTTTCTTTCTTTCTTTCTTTCTTTCTTTCTTTCTTTCTTTCTTTCCTTCTTTCTTTCTTTCTTTCTTTCTTTCTTTCTTTCTTTCTTTCTTTCTTTCTTTCTTTCTTTCTTTCTTTTTTCTTTCCTTCCTTCCTTCCTTCCTTCCTTCCTTCCTTCCTTCCTTCCTTCCTTCCTTCTTTCCTTCCTTCCTTCTTTCTTTCTTTCTTTCTTTCTTTCTTTCTTTCTTTCTTTCTTTCTTTCTAGTTTCCTAACCCTGGTGGCTTGGCTGGTTCTCCACAAAATTCCAATATCAGTAGCCCTGTTGCCTGTTTGGAATGTTTTTCTTTCACTACCTAACTCCCTGTAATGCAGTGCCCATTAGCAGTATCTATCAAGTTTAGGTACCCATGGTCATTTATTTGTATCCACTACTAAGCATCATTATAATAAATAAGAATATATTACCAGGTAATAGGCAAATAACAATACTATTTTTGAAAGCCAAACAGTATAGAGAAGGCAGTTTCAGTTGTCATCACAATTGAGGATGTGACCAATATGAGATCTCGACTCAAGCCAGAATCCTGCAACCAAAAGGAGATATAGCTCTTGCATGCATATTGATTCCTGTCCTGCAGAATGGAAAAGGAAGAGGGGACTTTATTTCCAAAATAAATCTGGATAAAAATATTCTTCTACGAAACAAATTTGAGCTGTCGCATCATTCAGTCCCCCACCCAATTCTTTGACATTTATATGTCAATAATTTTCACAGGAATGATGGTGACTGCTAGAAGAAAGAACCTCTAGCAAGATTCAAATTTAGTGGCCTTTACAATAGGGAAGCCTTGAAAACAGAGTTGTCTATAGATGTTTGTTTGGTAACAGCATAGAGACTGATTTAGTCTCTTTCCCAACCCACTACCCCTGTTCTCTTCTGTCCATTCTTGCTATTTCACCTCTCCCCTGTCACTTTCCCATGTCTACGGAGACCTTTTCCTCTTCTTCTTTTAACCCTGGGAGAATGTTTTTCTTGAGTCCCCACCTAAAGAGAATTATGAACCACCGAGAAGTCTCTTCCCTTAATTTTATTTTAATCTCTCCATTTGAGGGAAATCAAATGACTAAAATATAAATTTGACTTGAATATTTCTTGAATGTCTTTTTTTCCCAACATGGACAGGGATTCAGTTCTGCAGGTTAATTTTGCACAAAACCAAACCAAACAAAAAAACATAACAAAACCCAAAAAACAAAAAAAACAGAAAGATTCCTAACAACTGAGGAGAAACTGCAGGAATCAGTCTAAACACAAAACAACAAAAATGAGACTAAGATGTCTTTTGCATGTTTGACCTATAAACACATCTAATGGCCCATTCAGGGCTTGATGGTATCTTTACTGCAAACAACATATTTTAGTAAAGTAAGCCTCCAATTCAATCTAAAATTGTCCCAGAGAATTTGAAAAGGTTGTCAAATGTGAATTCAAAAACCACAACACTCACAAAGTACTGTACTAAACTTTTAAGAAGATAAGAAAGGGGAAGGTATTTTATTTTTACCAAGGGGTTTTGCATGCTCTAATCCAAAGAAACGTCCAAATAATTAAAAAACAAGATTATATTTTGATTTGTTCATTTCATGGGTTTGGGTATATGTGTATATGAATATGTGTTATGGCCCACATATGGAGGTCAGAAGACAGCTTCTAGGAGACCAGGTCTTTCTTCTAGTTTGTGAATCACAAGGGTCAAAATGAGGATGTCAGGCATGTTGGTAAGTGACTAGCTCCTCAAATATTTCTCAGTATAAAATGCGCTGCCTCATATAGTTTTTCTGTCTTATTATTGAGGAATAAAAGAGACCTTTACTCAGTTCCTATTCCTAAAATTTTTCTAAATGCTCTCTGCATCTGAGTGGCACATCAAATGGATAACTTTCCACATGAGTTAGTTTAATAAAGCCTTGAAACAAAACAAAGTCACATCATTCCAAATGAGATAATCACCATGAGATGGACTGCTGATAATCAACATGATAATCATGCTGAGAGGAAGCTAGCTGTCTTGATTGAAGGCATCTCAAAGATCAACCCCATAATGACTCAAGAAGTTAACCAGTTCCCAGGACTGTTGTTATCCATTGCTTTCTGCAAAGAGTTCACTAACACAGTGTTTCCTTCTCTTCCCCAAGTGTTCCTCTAATCCTTTTCCATTCTACAGCATCATCATAGCTGGATGCTAGAAATGAAGGCAGAAGTCAAAGTACACCAATCTTTTCCTTCCTTCACTCAAACATGAGAAAATTTTCATGGTGGAATTCCTTCTATTTATCCGGACCCTGGGTTGAAATCTTCACAGTTTGCTACTTAAGCAGAGAGGCCTTGAGACAGAAATCAGGGGACACAGAGAGATCCTCGACCAAAAACCCCATATTATCTGTTAGTTTAAAACTTTGTTTTGTCACATAAAGAAATACAAATTTTAATTATACCACTAAACGTGTCTTAATAGATTCCAAAAATAGCTATGTATTCTTGATTCCTTTGAGTACATATTACTTTGCAATACATTGATACTGCTTCTCCCACCGAGGAATGGACTCTGCCTAAATCCTTGAATCCAAGGCTGTCTAGATAATTTGCTTTCATAATGTGATACCTGCAGAAGCTTTTGTCTCTCTTTGCTGGATATAAAACAGAACAATTTTTCCCTTATTGAAGACACCTTAAAGCCAAAAAGAATATTCTTAATAAAAGGCAAGATTCAATAGTGTATTTTTTGAGAGCTATAAGAGCTGTCAGAACTACTCAGTCCTGTTCAAGAGTGGACATAGCAATATTCTGAATGTAGTATTAAATAAAACTTAGTAAGTTTCAAGGACCCCCTCTCTTACCAATCCTGTTGGAGACTTTCAAATGCAGTAAATCATATGAGCAAATGGCAAAAATCCTGTGTTAGGCAACCCCGGTTGAGTGTCTAATGAATGCATAGGTCATGAGACCCAGAGCAGAAAACCCAACCATGGAGAACCTATTTCATTTCTTTGGGACTGTTTATTTTTTAGAGAAAAGCCAAATGATAGGTATGCTCTCTAGGAACGTGCACATTAATATGTTTACTAATGAGGTACCAGAATCTTGGAGGGGAGTGATGCATAAAAAGATATTAGTGTATCAAACTATGAAGTTCATGTTTTAAAAAAACTGAATAAATCTTTCCAGAATGGCTATAGCCCTGATTCTGCTATCTCAGAAACTTGGCAATCACCAGTCCATAAATGCAAGTTTAAAAGATTTTGAATGTAAAGACCATGTTAACAGAACCCTGAGTTTAAAAGAAATTAAAGAATTATTAGGAAGTGGCTTCTTTTCTTGGATATTTATACAAATTGCTGATTTTCTAATGATGCTGGTTGAGACTGCTATTGTATAGGAAAATGCACAAAGGCAAATTTCAGATCCATACCCAGGATTCATGTGTAAAACCTAGGGATTAGATTTATTGTCTGGACCTCTTTAGCCATACTTCTGATAACAATATTGCCATCTGATACATCATTTTTCTCCACTGAAAGTCTAAATTGTGACTCATAACATCTGACACTGTTACATGTCACTTAATGTCATCTTTCAAGTCCGGAACGATCAGCCAAGGGACATGGGTAATATTTTTTTTCAGTGATATACTTATGGCAAGTCACAATCTTCTTTCCTCTAGAAACAAAATGTGGCAGAAGATAAAGATGACAGGGGCACCTGTGCTTAGTTGCATATGATTTGAGACTAGAGTTAATAGCATGAAATATATTCATACAGTGAGTGTCGCAAATGTGAAATTTCTGTGCTTCATAATATAAAATCATTACCACTGGAAAGGTTTAAAAATCAGAGAAAATGACTGAGAGGAATTTCCTGAGAACATAACAGGCTTATAAAGCACATTCATTGGATAAAACTACAAAGAATGGCCTAACATTAAGGGAGTTAGTAAAAATTCATTCATACACACAAACAAGCACAATGATAGAAGAACCTAAAGATAATTCTGTACATATTCAAAGAAAGTAATAATAGCACTTACAGAAAATACTTAGTTTCAAATTCATTTTGGAAGTAGCCACAGGATCTTTGGACCCAAATGTCTTCCTAAAAATACATTATTTCTTAAATCTTGCTTACAATTTATGTCAATTCAGTTGTGAAAAGGAGTCTAGTGCTAAAATATCATAATTTTAGTTTGAATTATTTGAAAATATTCCAAAGTAAGAAATAAAGTAGGATTTCAAACAAGTAATACTTATACTTTAAACTTCATATATGAAAGTCTGATAAATATGGGTGAGCCCCGATTTCTTTTATTTTATTGATTCATTGATATGAATCAATGATGTTGGTATTGCGTGATCTGAGAAACCTCTCTCAGATGTTTATTAATTGGTTACTGAGCATGTACCTGTGAGGGTCATAACAATGAAGGTGCCAACAAAAAGCAAAAGCATACAGTGTCCCTATACACATGAGTGACAATCTAGTTGCCGCAATGCCCAATGACATATTAAGTTGTAATGCACACTAGAAAGGAGAGGGTGAAGATTTATTGTAGAACTTTACTTGGGAATTCAAAGAAGACATGGGTTAGAGTAGATTCAATAGTTGTTCTTGACCCAGGGTGGGACCCAGCTCTGGACCAGTACATATGCTATACTCTGCCTTGATTAAAGATGCTTCCTTTTGCTTTAAGCTGCAGTCAATGAAAAGACCCATGACTGGCTGAACTGTTAAGAAGAGAGTGAGTGCTCAAATATTTTTAAATAGGACATATTTCTTTATGAGCATATCTAGAGTGCCTGATCCTGCCTCAGGGAATAGGATAGAAGAGGCTGAAAAGATGGGAGTAGTGTGGTTAAATACTGTCTTATGGGTATCACGTGGCTATTGTGTTGATGAACTCACAATAGTTACTGCTACTCACACAAGACCTCAATAGAGCCAGGCGAGATGTCTTCAGAGATGGAAAATAGCATCTCCAGTCCCCATCTTTACCAAGGAGCGATTGGAAATTGATGGCTGTGGTTAGAAGGGGAAATCATTCTTATTGAGGACGGGGTCATGGATAGGTCTCCTTTGTTCCACATGGTGGCCCTTGCTCATACATGTATTTGGGCCCACATTATTGCCTGTATTAGGGCCCCCATGAATGCATTATTAAGAATCCAAAACCATGCATGTATTAGAAGCACAAATTAGGCTTAGTGAGTTATCAAAAAACAATATACACAGTAAGAATAGTGAAGTGATGTAAAGAATACAGAGGAAGCTGGAGCACAGAATCAGGTGTTGATTATTTACAACCATATCATGTTGTATAAATATGTTTTGTTATGTATTTCTCAAAGATTATTATTTTTAGTTCTTTGATAGTTTCAAACAGTGTATTTTATCATAAATACAACTCCCATCAAGCCTCCCAACTTCTTGAAGATCTACCTTCCTTCCTACACATTCTATTTTGGATCCTTCATGTTTTCTTCATCTATGAAATCTAATTTGTGCTGTCAACACAATCTTGAATAGGTGCCCTTCTCCTGGATCACAACTTGCCAGGACAACATTATTAAAGAATACTGTCTCTCCCCAACAAAGCAGTTACCACTTGCTAATATATCCTTGCCTATGAATGGAACTTCGTGTCTACTTTCCCTCTCCATGCTGAGATTTGGTCTGGATTGAGCTTGTGTCACAATTGCTATGTGCTTTAATGTGCAGCTTCCCATTTGTGTCTGGAGAATACTGTTTCATTGTATTTATCTACCACCTCTGTCTCTTGCAGTCTTTTTCTTAACTTTCTTGCAATTATCTCTGAGTCTCAGGAGGAAGGAAGGTGATACGCTGTCTCAATTAATGTTGAGCATTATCTGAAAGCTTCATCCCTATTGGCTAGTGCCCATAGTGGAAGATGTTATACATGCTACTGGAGGAAAAAGGCAATCATCTTTCACTCTCTGCTGTGAGCTCTGTGAGCTAAACTAATGTCTAGCCTGCCAAGGCACTATTGGTGTGGTAGTAACATGAAGATCATGAAAGGAACCATTCACTTCAGACTGGATTTAAGTCCCATGCCACAAGACGAAAACCATTGCTGGACAAAATATCTCTGGCAAGAAAGGTCCTAGGTCCTAGGAGAGAACCTACTGTTATTCAGCTAAAGTGTCATAGTGTTACACGGAGTCTTGTTCAACCTTCATCAGAGAAATTTCTATTTGTAATACACATTGATTAACACCCTTACTCCTAATAGGGCAAGATACACAAAAGAGATTTAAAAAAAAGGAGGAAGAGGAGGAGGAGGAGGACTTTTGGAGAGGGGGATGTTTCAGGAAGAAAAACAAATAGTCACCCAAAAAGAACTGAGGAGTTTATTACTGTCAGGCATGTGCAATCAATGGAGGGGAGATGGCAGTTCAGGCTCAAAAAGGTGGCAGGTGGCAAAACCCAGTGGTGTGTTTGGAGAGAGAACTATGCAAACAAACGGTGATGAGAGGGTGACTGCCACTCAGTTGTTGGCCAAGATCATAGAGTCAAAGGATGTTACTGGGCACTCTGGGCACCCAAGTTCAATTTCTTCACTTTACAGGTGAAGAAGCAAGCTCAGAGGGGTTACATGACTTGGCCAAGGTGACATTGCTAATGAGTGGTAGATCTGGGATCAGAGCCCAGGGCTCCTAATTACCCTTTTAATGCTTTTCCACTACACCATGCTGATTCTTTGTATCTGTGCTAATGAGTAGATCAAGATGCTGTGAAATTAGCATAATAATTATTTGTATATCAATACTGCATTTAAAATAGTGCAATGGAACATTGCTTATCCTTCACAACCCATACTTGTAAACTGTCAATGTATTATTCATAAATAAATAAATAAAGACTGGATTTTCATCATAGAAAATGTACGAACTAAAACCCAAGCTCGAGACCTGTAGAGTTAACACCATGTCTGTCTTAATGGATTTTCAATTAATGACATTGATTCTTCTCTGTACTCAATAATTTTACTGTTGTGTCCTAGGCATCAGGCTAGGACTACAAGACTTCACTTTAGGGAACAAGATTCAGTCATTGTTTTAGGTAAGTTTTGAGTCCACAACATATAGAACACGTTTTGTTTGTTTTTTTTCCACATACAAATGAGAAAGTGTTTTCATGTAACGCCTAATAGGAAGAATGAGGGATTTCTGGCCAGAATCCTGGAACAATATGCCTCTTACCTGACATTCAACTCTGGTAATCATTCTCTGATGAGGGTGGCTAGCCATGGAGGGTAGAGAGAAGGAGAGGGAGAAAAATATAGTTGTTGTTTAATTAGCCCACTGTTAGGTCTTCAAAGTGAAATTACCTGGTGCTGTCCTGTGACAGATGACAGTGCTATGGAGAGCTGGGGATGAAGCCCAGCCACCGAATTACACTGAACTGCAAACTGCATTTGTTCTTAGGTGCAGGGTGATTTACTATAATAATGATCACCCATTTGCAGGACAGCTGAGATTTTTTAGGAGCTTGATTGCGTTTGGCATTGCTTTATTAGTCTAGGAAACAAGCAACCCATTTGCAACAATTCTTAGCTTGTACCAGCCACACTATTCCCCTCTTACAAAAGCCTGCCATTCAAGACTGATAATGTCAGCTCTGGGTATTTTTTATTTGTTGTTGGTTTTTGTTTTGTTGTTTTGTTTTTTTGTTTTCTGGCAGTTCTCTAACAATATAGACAATTGTTTTAATCAACATCAGCATGGAGATACGCATCCCTAACATTTTAAGTTCATTTGAACCACTAAGTTTTATGGACAGGGTGGTTATTTTTGATCAATGTTCCTAGGGGAAGTCAGTTCCCCACAATCTCTCTCATAAGAATCACACTAACATCTCTATCCAACTACTCATCTGATAACACTCCCAAGCTCTCGCTGAATTTGCACTGGATGAAAACCTAATGGTGTTGACTCTTTCCAGATCACTGAAGAAATCAACTCTCATCTCTGTTGCTGATACTTTTCAGGCCATCCATCTTGAAAATGTCTAAGGGATGAATCTGCTGGAGCTTCAGAAATGAAATTCCTAGGCCTGGATTCTCTCACACAGCCACTTTATATACAAAGATGAGAATAGCAGAAAGGTCATTTCCAAAGAAAGTGACATTTATTCTGTATTCACTGAAAAGCCAAAAGAGTGTTCTCATTCACCCGTACCCACTGAGCCTTGCATCTCTCTCAGAAGAAGTGAAAAGAGACTGCACCTATCTGCTACGGCATCAGAGTCCAGGCTCAGACCTGTCTGAAAAATGGCTTCTTTCAAGGCAAGAACCTGCGGGTTTCATGAGAGGCTTTATGTTGTTTAGATTCTGGCTTGCTTGACAGGTTTTATTTACTTTTATCCATACAACTAAGCTATACCCATCTTCTTTCTCAGTTACATCTTTTCCAATGTTATCTTTTGCAGCCTTCAAGGATGGGGTAAGGGAATAACTGTGTTGGTTAATGAACACACATCTAGCTTGTAGACATGAATAACACAATATATGATATCCACGTATGTAGCTATATGTATACATCTATAGATACACCATGCCATACCAACTATTAGTTCTCAAACGTGTAAAAGAAAGAAATTAAGATATAAGTAAATACTATGAATTAAAATCAAGACCAAGAATATCTGAGGAAAGTAAAATCAAAAGTGTCTCAAAACTCATACTACCCAGTAGCTTTGACTGCATTTGCAATAAGATCTTTACTGAGAGTCTTTGTTGAGCAGACCACCTGAGCTATTCAAATACCTCAATGGCCCTGAGCAGCTTCTATATAGCTGTTTTACACAGACACGAGAGCCAGAGCTGTTCATCCACAGAATGCTATGATCGGTAAGGGGCACTGAGGTCTAGAATCGTGAAAGAAAGGAAAAAGTCAGGAGGAAGCCTGGTGGCACAGAATTAGCATAGTATACAGTCTTTGCCTCAGCTGAAACTTTTAAAATCAGAAGACCATGTTGCTGAGCAGTTAGTTCCTGGCACAGCCATCATGGCTACCCCGATGACTAACTCTGTATCTTTGACTAAATTACTAAAGTGCTTTGTATTTTCCTTGCAAAATAAATTTCATCTCACTTTCTACCTTGTTAGTTTACTGGGAGAGTAAGTGAATTAACATAGGCAAGGTAATCATAACAAACTCTGACATACAATAAGGACTGTTATTGTAGAGCATTCAGGAATGCCCCATCAGAGGCAATTCAGGTCACTGTGAAATTGAAAAGTTTGGAAGGTGAGAACCCATGTTGTTAAAGTTAGGGCTGGAGTGGAACTGTAAATCTAGCTGTTGAAATAATAAACAGAGTAATTATTAGTGAATTAGCGGCGAGTCATATGGCATTACATTTAAGACTTGAACCTTGCTCCAACTACTTTTAACTTCTTTAATGTTTAAGACCTATAAATGTCAGAGCTCACTAATTTCTTTGGCTTTCAATAAATGCCAATGACTTTGAGAATTGCTTTCCCTTTAGCTTATCTGGCAAGAGCACAAGCTTAGAGGGTATCCAAGAGGGCAATGATGGGGCATTCTCTTCCCCGTGGAAAATGAGGGGTATTGAAGTCAGATAGCTTCTCAGGCTACAAAAGTTCCAGGGACCTTTTGCATGGAGCCTCCTGAACTAAGGTGCACAGGGAAGACAGAGATGGCACAGTGCCCCCATCCCACCCCCCACGTCAGTTAAAGAACACCACAGTCATTAGCAGAAATATGTTGGCAAGCATATACAGTTAATTCCTCTGGAATACTACTTACAGGGTAAATGTTTCTAATAAGACGTTTCAAATGTCTACAGCATATCTCATTCAGTTCTCCTCAAAGGTGATTTAAATATTTCAAATGGAAGTGTTTCCAATAGAAGTAGAACACACCTGACCAGATAGTATAGAGAAGAATTTTTCCTTAATACAAGATCATCACTGTGGATATCAATTATTGAACTGTGCTATTATGTATGGGCTACTGAGTTAGGAAGGACTATTTGCCTTGCCTTAAATGAACCCAGTGGACATTTCTCTTAATAGCTCATGTGTTTCTTTCCTGATGGAAAGCAGTCTAGCTTTTCTCTCAATAGCATAGCCCTTTCTCTTCTTGCATGGGATGGGACATCAAGAAAACAAAGATGGTAAGAATTTCACTAAACTAAAATAATTAGATTTATTCTGTTTTCTCAAAACTATTGTCTTATGAACACAGTAACTGTTAATAACTCATGGGTTCTGCATCTTTATTTTGTCTTCTACATTTTTGCAATAACAAGGGAATAGCTGGTTTCAGATTTTCCTAGTTTGACATAGAGCAACAATAAGTGTTAGTTATGTAAACCTCACAAGAAGAGATTGGAAGAATGATGATTTGTGCTTTGAATAAGCACACACACACACACAAACACACACATCATTAAATTTATTTTAAACACACATTATTAAAAATAATTTTATATTTCTAAGTATTGTCAGCTAGGTACTATTAAAGGTGCTGGAGGTAGAGCAAGAAACAACATGCACTTTGTTTTCTTCTGAAATTTACATTCTGTAAGTGGGAGTGACACACACAATCAGAAACAAAGGAAGAGCATGAGTTCAGAATACAACAGTTACAATGAAACAAGAAAGGGGGTGTGGTGTGATGATAGAGGGAGGGAGAGGAAGCGGAAGTGGTCAACCTAGGAGAGAAGAATATGTAACTTTCAATGACCTGAGAGAGGAACCAATGCGTTTGAAAATCTCTCAGTGAGTCCTTTTAGGCCAAACGAAAAATTGGGGAGTCTGCTAAAGCATCGAAGGGAGAGCATGAATCCCTAAGTCTATAGTGTACCTTGATGACAGAGCAGTGGGTGGGCAGTGGGTCAGAGTGGGAAGATGACATGGCTCTGCTGTACCAACCACTCCTTGCTGGCACGGAAGGAAAGAGGAAGCCATGGGTCTAAGGAAGTAACAGACAATAACTCAGGGCTCTCTGAGAAGGTGTGAGGCATCCATGGGCATCTGGAAGCAGCCAGGGGTATCCTTTGTCAGTGTTGATGGGAGGGCAAGCATCCAGAGTGTTTGAAGGAGAACTAACTTCTGCAATCACATGAGGTATATGTTAAGAATATTCATTTATTTCAGCATCACATTTTTCTGATTACTGTGCATTCATATTTCCAGGGCTGTCAAGAGTTAATGGCAGCAAATACCTTGGAATTCAGTTAGGTTTTTCTACACATAAATTTAAGCTGTGGTTAACTATAGCCATGAATTAGACTCACCTGATGCTTAATGATACAGCTGCCCAGACCCCATTCCAGATGAATTAAATTGGAATCTGTGGGTAGTTGGGCCTAGGGTGATGTGTGTGGATCTGATGCTCACGATACTCCCAGCTGAGAATCATTACCCTCGAGCAGGTGTTCACAACCTTGACTGCACATTAGAATCACTTGGTTAAGCTTCAAAAAATAATCCATGCCTGGGCCTCACCTTGGATCAATTAAATAAGAATCTCTGGGGGCTGGAGACCTGAACATTGGTATTTAAAACACCAAACCAAACAAAAAATAATGAAACAAAATAAGTATCTTAGAAACCCTGCCTAGGGCTACAAAACTAAATGAAGCAAGGCCAGACTTCAGAGTTTACGCTCTTACAGGGAATCTTTGAGTAGGTGCAGTGCAGGATGGAATTCAGAATGACAAAAATAACAAAAGCATAAGAGACTTAAGAGGAAAGGCACAGGGTGTGCTGACTTAGTTGAACAGGTTTACTTGGAATTCTCCCTATTTTAGTACTGAAATTCTGAATTCTGGGGAGCCACTCCATCTCTTGCAAGGCAGAATGATAGGTCATTTCATAAGGCGCTAGACATTTCTGAGAAGGGCGGAATAATAAAAGAAGTTTTACATTCTGCTTCATCACAAAGGTTTCAGAGCCAGATGAACATCAACCAAGACATCTGAAAATGAACTAATGCAGGAATGGCATCTACTTCGGACACTGAGAACAGTGTGGTATAAGCACGAGATGTGAAAGTGTGTGGCAACAGAACTCTGGATTCCTGTGAAAAGCTGTAAAAGTGAGTCTTGAAGCATTCTAGATCGCAAGGCCGCCTTGATGTACTCGAAAGCTTGCCTTTTCTCTCAAAGGCATCAAGGGATTCTGGTTAATGTTATGGTGGAGAACATAGCTGCGATTTTCTGAGTTTGGATGTTTGTGTTAGAAGGAGCCGTGCTTAAAGCGCTGGGGTCATGTGCTTATTTCCGGAGAGCTTGCAGACCCAGCCAGGGACTAATTCATTTAACCCCTCCCACCACGCGGGGCTCATTAGAAAAATGATGGGGTCACACTTGCACAGTGCAGAATTTAGATGAAAGCAGTTTTCATTACTTGTGAAGATGCTTCAGGTGGCAGAGTCTAGGAAGATGTCTAGTATTTCAGACGTCAGAATCTGTGAGAGTCTGGAGTCCATTTGGGCTTCACCACATGGTCCGAGAAAGTTCATCAACCTGCGTCTCAAAGTAGCAGCGGCAGAGAACGGAGCTTGCCCTCTGACTGGGATACTGCTGGTAAGATTAATGAAGTTTAGTTTGAAATGCTTTTGTGCTCTCCGAAGAATTTTCCAACCTAGATGTTTCTTCCATTTTACACAGTATAATGGGACTGCAAAAGAATAAATCATAACTGTTTTCCCAAATTTAATTCCGTGCTGAATATTATGAGCTAGGTCTTCAATGTTCCCCAAAGGCCATGTATTGCAAGCATAGTCACCTGTCTCTCTTTTTGCACATGCATGCCCGTGTGTATGTGTCCATTTGTGTGTTTATGTAGAGGTGAGAGGGTGACATCTGATGTCTTGCTTTCACTCTGCATCTAATTTGCTGAGACGGGGTCTATCATTGAACATGGAATTCAACAGATAGGGCTAGACAGAATGGCTGCTGGGGCAGAAGGAACCTCCTGAATTCTCCTCAGGAACACTAGGACTACAGAACTATGCCACCATGCCTTGCTTTTATTGTCAGTCCTGGGAATGGTAACTCGGGCATTTTGCCCACTGAGCCATCTCCCAGGGCCTACCTGTGCTTTTCTCTTCACTAGTGATTGAGCCACTTAATTAAATGGGTTTATATAATGTTTAACATTGACTTTCATCCATGACTTTCTATTTTAAAATATTAACCATGTTATAAACTATGATATCATATATAACAGATACAATAGTAAATGTAAGTAAACATTCAATAAATATAAAGCACACTGCAGACATTATTACAAGTGAGGGAGTAGGTAAGATAGTCGGCAGTTTATACAGAAGATTTATTTTTAATCCCTATTTATCCAACTATATATTTTTATCTCTATGGCAAAGTTTGGGCTGTAGTCCACTACTATGTCATCAATTTTATTAATCATAGTTTTCCATTTGACCATATAAGAGTCTGTCTGTTTTTTCCCGTAGTTTGTCTCTATTAATCTGTTCTGAAGGGACTTTCCTATGTAGTAGTAGGAGAATATGGTCTAATATCATCTTCTGTATTTTTTTATATTGGCCCTGGTTGCCAAATACACTAGCTTAAGAGGGCATCGGAAAGCATGAGCTAGGTGCTGGTATGTCATATTTGTTTGTAGTAGTTGTCCTTAGCCAGATGAAAATATTAAACTTTAGTCTGCATCTGGGATTCTGATTTATTGTTACTGTGCCTTCCAAGTTTCTCTGGATGCAAATTCTCTCTAGGCTTTTGGATACTGGCACACAGTGATTAAGTTCGGCTGTAAAACTCCCAGGTTTCAGTAGCTACCATTTAGGGATGACACTTGATTTCTGGCTTTTTTGGTTTTTTTTTTTTTTTTTTCTTAGTTTACATCTTCTGGGTGGATTTTAGAAACCTTTTTTTAAAATCTAGCTATGGATTCTAGTTTTGTTCTGTGTTGACATACCCTTACGTTTGTTTTTCTCCTACCCGAGTTCACTGAAAATAATAAATCCTTACCTTAATCCACTATAACATCATTTTTAAAAGTACTATGTGGACTCATGCAGTAAATATTAGGCAAATGAAGGAATCGTTAACACATTTGATATTAGAGTCGTTGAAAAGCTACTGTGGATTGAAAACAGCCTGGTATGTGTTACTTTTGAGGAAGTACAGATCAGAAGAAGGAAGTGCACATGAGAGGCGCTGTGTGGAAATGAGATTGGGTGTCAGGGCTGAACCGCCAAGCCCGTCCCTAGCCAGACGCCAGTCAGGCTACAGGGACCTTCCTTGGCATTACGTTCACCATTGAGCCTTCTTTATCTAATGCGTAGTTTATCTGTAGCTTACAGTGATTAGACATTCACAAAGGTGTTAAACAAAGTATACAGAATGGAACCCCAATAGAAGAGATCAGTCAACAGTGTGGAATGATGAAAGGGGAGTGATGCCTTTATCATTTATCTTTTGATACACAATCCAGAGAAATGGAGAGAAGCTCGCATTTATTAAAGTTATAATAGCTACCAGAACTGGGGTGGGGGAGTTACCTGTGCCCCTCCTTTTATTCATTGTTCTTCTGCCTTTCATTCTGTTTGCCTTCCTTTTTCCTCAACTCTCTGTGTCCTTCTTCATATATAACTTCCTGTCAACCTTTCTTCACTCCCTCCTTCTTAAACACTCATTTCTTCTTTTCCATCATCTAATTTAGCAATGTGACACTCAGGGACTTCCTATTTCATAACCAGCATGTTGAGGATTGGAAATCACTTCTATACCTTGACAACAATGAAAGAGTTAAACAAATGGAAAGGTTGAGATTTCTTCTTAGATTTATTATAAAAGAGAAGCCCCAGATAGTCCTTTGATTCCTAATATTTGAACAGGTGCATAAGGAGAGTTGAAACTTACCAGCATGAACCTCCCTGGCAATAAATACCGGAACTCTAAATGCAAAAAAAAAAAAAAAATAATGCTCAAAGGATCAGAGTGGAAACGTTTAAGAGACAGCAACTTTACAGGGTGGTGGTGGCTCATGCCTGTAATCCCAGCACTCTGGGAGGCAGAGGCAGGTGGATTTCTGAGTTCAAGGCCAGCCTGGTCTACAGAGTGATACAGACAAACTCTGTCTCGAAAAAACCAAATCCAAAAAACAAAAAACAAGAAAAAAGAGAGAGACAGCAACTTTAATAGACACAGCTAGACCAGGATCCCCACCCCAAGAACTTGACCAGATCCTCACAGTATGACATCCGAATACATTTCTGCCTTCAGTGGAAAGAAGGAAACCATTTTGATATAAGTAACAATATGACCTGCTGTTTGGAGAAGTATCAGTAAGTCACAGGGACTTCTTGGCAACTAACTGACCTGAAAGAAGAGGAATCCTCAAGCCCAGGCCATTACAAATCTTCTGTGCCTCCCAAGATAGAGAGAGATAAAGCAGTCCCTCTGACATTTACAGCAGAGAGGCAGAGAATCATCATAAGAATGAGGCTTTGTCACAGTGCTATTAAACCATTTCCTTCCCCCCAAACCATCACACTTAACTTAGGAAACACAATTTGGAAAAACTGGAAACACCAAAGGCAGACTGAGAGCAAATTCTGTTGTATCTAGCATATACATGCACATACAGTGCATAGAATCCTCACAGCTTCAGGAGCTGGGCAGTACTTCTAGCTAATGCATAGTCAATGCATCTGAAGATCCTAAATCTTAAGTGATGTGCCCTACAGCTTTTAAAGACAGATGCTGAGATTCTGGAGATAGGTAGAGAAAAAAATCTTTGAAACGGTAACTATTAGAACTATGCCATTCAATATGGAAGCCCCTGGAAATTGGTAGTCATTTAAATATATACATATGGTAGCTAAATGTAAGTTCATTGAGAATAAGAATTCATTTCATCAG
Source organism: Apodemus sylvaticus (assembly GCF_947179515.1). NCBI lineage: Eukaryota > Metazoa > Chordata > Mammalia > Rodentia > Muridae > Apodemus > Apodemus sylvaticus. The sequence continues at coordinate 59,860,072 of NC_067482.1, read as the reverse complement.
TGGGAGTCCTGAGTCCTGTGCTATCAAGGTAGGTGAGGATTGGAGCTATCTTGTTGGACTGAGCAGATGCATTAACAGCTTCATATTTGTAGGGAATTCTATTGGATAACAGTTGTTAGCTATCACAGAACCTAAAACAAGTAACCAGTTTCCTCCACAGTCAAGTTCAAGCTACCTGTCCTGGAATCTTTTGCTAATAACTGCTCTGATGTCCCTTTGTCACCCAGCCTTTCTGGATAAACAAGAAAACCATACAGCCCATATTCACTGTGCTTGCTCCTGCATCCACTTAGGTTGATGGAGTTTTGTTTCATTTTTTTTTTTCTTGTTTGACTTGTAGTAGTAAAGGCTATCTAATATGCTTTTTCCCTTCACATGTTCATATTTATTTTTTCCCTTTTTAAATATCTATTTGATATAGGGCAGGTAGTGCCATTTTTTTTCTCCCAAAACTAAGGCCATATTGTCCTCAGAAAATAAGCATTACTAACCTTTTGCATTCCCACCTGGTACCAATACACAAGTAGCTTTCCTGTGCTCTCCAAGAGAATAAACACCCAAATAATACTAAAAAAAAAAAAAAAAAAAAAAAAAAAACAAGCATATGGATGAAGGAAATAATCAGGAAACGCTTGATATTGGTACTTAAACACCGAGACATGGTGAGCACTGGAGTTGATACAGATAAAGATTACATATAGGTTTGGTCTTGATGAAGATGACTTTTCAAGGGAAAGTGCTGAGTTCCTGAGCTAAAGTTTGTCAATTAAGAGGAGAGGTATGTAGGTATTAGGAGATCTAAGGAAACCCTCAAGTGTTCTCTGACTTTCCAAAAACAATCTTCAATAGCAGTCCTTTGAAGCGAGTGAAATGAAGAGAAAAAAGAAAACTGCACATGCAGGGAGCAAGAAGCCTGCTACTTCATTCTTATTTTGTCGTCACGATTTATATTTAATTTTACGCAGCTTTGTGATGAGTAAGTGTCTTGGAGAATTGTTAGGATATTGCAGAATAGTCAGTGTTTTGAAGAGTCATTCCTGAGGACAAGGATAGGGAAACATCTGGTCTCAGGGAAAGCCAGAGAAATGCCCTTGGAAGTTAAACTATTTAACTAGTTCACCCACCACACCTGTCTTTAGGGTTTATTGTAGTGACTCAGATTTCTCTGACAGGATAATCAAAAAGAAGGGGTTATAAACAAAGCCAAAACCAAAAAGATGAACTGCCTCAAGGCAGTTAAATGGAGCCATGAAGAAAGTTCCAGAAAAGCATATCACTGACTCCAGCTTCCCAATGTCCTCAAAGCACCAATTACCCAAGATGAGAGTGGCAGAAAGTCAGGAGTTTCCTATTAACAATTTAGAGCAAGGCTCAGACCCTTTCATACATTTTCATTCCATCGAGAGCCCTGTCTTGCAGATGGAGTACTGAGTGATTCTTTCCCCTGTTAGGATTGAAGACCTGATTTTGAAACACTACAATAAAACTTACTCAAATTCCCAAGGCACAAAATCCTGTAGCAGACATTTATTTCTTCTTCAATACAGCAGAGATTTTCTATAAATTTAGCTTCTGATTAGAAAACTTCTTACATTGGAAAATTTGAGCAATGAAATTTCAGTAATAAGCCAAATACAGGTCTGCTTGAGGTCGAATGAAATTTAGATGAAAAATCCAGGATTATCAAAAAGAATGTACAGACATTCAAGTTTCTGTTCATTCAAGGTCAACGGGTTGGATTCTTTCATTTTTGATTTTTTACAGCAGCACATAATTTCTGTGTCTAGTTGGCTCTCTCCATTTTTTTGGAGCAATAAATTTTGCTTGCAAACTAAACTTTCCTTGTAATCAAGTTGGTAAGTTTCCCTGTCTGAATATTATAACACCTATCACTTTAGCCATCTATTGATTATAAGAAAATCCATAGAAAAATAGAAAAATAAAAACAGATCTAATAGCCTTTTGGTAAAATTTGTACCAGGTTACACTATTGTAATTACTTATGTAAGAATGAGGGAAACTGAGGCACAAGGACTGAGGCAATACTGACCAGTTACCATTATCTCATCTTCCTCCAAAGTACAAGATCATGTCTATTAAGCACCTACTTCCATGTGTATTTTTCCAAGGAGTTCATAATTCTTGTATTGCAGTGGCTGGGAAAGCAACACTATACCACGCCTCATTTTTGCATTGTATGTTGTCTTGCATCCTGGCATCATCATGGTGCCATTAGTACTCAGTGTTTATGAGAAGACCGGAAATTACTTAAGGGCAGTAATAGCATTGGAATCTTGTTTTTCTCAATTGTTCACCTGACATGAGTGTTCAATAAAACATGAGTACAAGACATTTCACCCAGAGCAGCCAGTTGCTGGAGATGTCTACTTTTTAGTGAGGGAAGTTCCCCTACTTTGTGGCTTTAGGAGAGAGCTAGCAGAAACTTGTAAGAACTAGTGGGGAACTGTAAAAACCTTCTTATCCTCTTAGATTTTCCTGAAATGTGTGCTGTCTTCACAGTCCCACTTGTGAGAGACTTACCCTTTACATAGGCCATATTGACTAAAGGGAAGGGCTCCCCAGAAGGGATTTATGGCTGAAAGCTTCCTTAATTATAGGCTAGTATAATAAGTCCTTCCAGTGTCTTAATGATTGGGGAATTAAGAAGTTCCTTAATAGAAATTGACAGGATCCATTGTCATTGCAAAAAAGGTTCTGTTATGGTCTGGAGTACCCTGCCAACCATCCCAGGATTTAAGGTTCCCTAAAGGCTCATTAACATCTCAGACCATAAGGTCTCCAAAGGAGACACTAATGGCCCACCTCATTACGATCTGAGGATAATGACGGTGTGACATCCGTCTCCACTGAGAAGATAATGGCTTTGTAAAAACTGTTATGATGTCAGCAGAAGAAGAAATCTCATTTGCACTTTATAATCTTTGGTTTCTAATATGCCATAGTTTCTAAATTATACTGGAATTATTTTACAAATCAGGCTTAATAGAGGCAATACAATATGCTCTCCAAAATCAAAATAGTCTCTTAAAACAGCTTTTAGCATCCTTATGGTAGTGTATCAATGAATGGTAAGATTAGTAATGTTCTCACAGACCTGAAGTACATATGAGTAATGGAACAAAAATCAAAAGCTTATGAAAATCAAGAATCTTGATTTACATATTCATTTACTCCTAGTAGTACAGTCTTGTCTTTAGACTGTGTCAAAACAAAGGAAAGCACCCATAATAATAATAATACTAATTGCATTGAGTACTAGCTTCTCGTGAGTACTCACTCTGCATCATATCCTATGCTAATTAATTTTCATCCAAAAAAACATCTATGAGGTGGGCAAATGCACTCACTATACAGAAGAGACAAAGATGTGTAGAGTGGAGAAGGCCACCCACATCAGCCAGTCCAGTGTGTAGAGCAAAGAGAGATTCCCACCCTGTCAGTCTACCTCTAAATTCATGCCATAGGAAGGGTGACAGAGTTCATAACTAGGACAGATAGGTTAATGCTTGGTTGACAAATAACTGTATGAACTTGAGCAATTTATTTCACCTCTGGTCACTTTGAACTTGAAGTGATCCTTCGGTTTCATCATTTTAATTGACAAGAAATTCCCAATATCAAGGAAGGGACCAGAACTTCCAAGTATCCTTACAGTCATGACCAATGCTCATTGGTACTGAGATCATCATCTTATCAGTTTGGACAAATCATTTTGCCCTTTGATACTCAATTGTTAATTTAAAAATAATGACATGCTGTTTATAAAAACATATGGAGGAAAAGCATCTCCCATTATTGTTTAACTGTGTAAAACATGCTCAAACCATTTTCCAATCAATTTCTATTTGGCTTTAAACAAGGGAGAAATGGAGATGAGCATAAAGAAAAATCTATTAGTCGGTGTTAGTACTGCTTTTTATAGCTTTAAGCATTTTCCTGCCTATAAACATAAGAAAGAAAATTAGCATTTAAAGGGGATTTCTCTATTGGATTATATTTAATAATAAACCACCACAAAATGGAGAGTTATACAATAATAATTAAAAAAATAAAATCAGTAGCTACTGTTTCAACCATGATGCCTTGCTAGCTAGTGGAACTCCAGCTGCAGTACCCAAATTCTACCACTAGAGGGTGAATTGTTCCTGATGAAGAAGACTTCAGTGTTTGGGGAGGGGGACAGAAAAAGCCAGTAACTTACAATATCATAAACTCTCTAAATATATCCAGAGTAACTTTCTACCATAATACTAATAAGCAATAAGTATTTACATGAAATTCTGAATATCCAGTTCCGATGGGAGTTTAACATGGCAAGACATAGGTTATACCTAGAAAGAACTTGGCCATGTAACAAGGATGTAACAGTATGGTATCTCAGCTGTGTGAGGATGGATTAAGATAAAGCACCCAGAAGACAGCAGGATAGCCATGAGTATCTTAGGAGAGTACTCCACCCCTCTATGGTCTCTAGAATTCACCTGGCATCAGTGCAGTCATTCTGTTTTATACAATGCATGGTAATTAGAAAGCAATCAACTCACACATATTCTGTGCTTCTTCAATTTTTAAAAAGGAAACAGGATATATGACTGAAAACGTTTCCTTAATTGTTGGTCTCCTGTGTGTTCTTCTGAGCTACAGTGACTTAGACATCTTTGAACCCTGCAGGCTACATATAGGGTTAGAAGAGCACTGTACAAAAGGTTGGCTATGATTTCCATGCAATTTGTCAACCCAAGTTTTTTTTTAATAGCCACAAGATAGTTGCTGATGTTGTGGCAAAAGTGTGATGTATCAGGCTAAGAATCTCCCCATATTTCTAGTCCTGGGTTGCAGAGGCTTGGTGTACACAGAATGTAAACATCAGTTTGACAATCCACTTAGAAAAGAGGTACAAGATATTAAAAAGGAGCAGAAAGAATGTAGATAGTTCAAAAGAGGCATATTATTAATAAACATAGAATGCCATTCAAATATTAGTTCCAATAATTGACAAACTTTCTAAATTTTCCAGCAAATCCTATCTCAAGGAGATTTCATAGAAGACTGTATCATCTAAATTATACTAATAAATGGCCATGCATTCTTTCAGTTGTTGAAAGTAGACTCCACGAAAGAAGTTCCTTCTCATCCAGACTCATGAATGTTTAAGTGCCCTCTAAAAAGGCTTTTCTAGCACTCTCTAGCTCTGTAACAAGGAGAAAGCGAGACAGTAAACAAGAAAGGCACTTAAAACATCACACACTTTCAAGTAGCTAAGGGCAAACCATTTCCAACAGAGGTAATTATTGTTTTGTCCATGGTAATAAAGTGCCTACTGTGGGAACAAGGAGCTGGGAGCTCATCCGTGAAGAGAAGCTTTCTTCCTGGGACTCTCAATCAATCATGAACCCCGGACAGATGATTTCAGTAGGGATTCCCTGTTCTACTGAAAGTTATAAGTGCCCGATTTCATGATGCCTTGCTAATTATATGCTATTGGTACTTTTTTCGGGTCTCTTGGTTTTGCTTATTATATGCTTACCAATCTTACACATTTGAAAATGAAAGCACAGACATCATGAATCATTCTTCATGTGGAACATGCTATCTGTCCACAGAGTGTATTCAGGCATGGGACAGTTTCTGATACAACTCAGTGACTACCATTCAGTGTTTAGAATAGCATGGATATTTATTTTACCCACCTATATATGTACACACATGAATACATACATACACATGTGAAATCGATCCTCAGTCATGTATCTCATACTTATATTTTTGTCTACATATTTGAAACCTTAAACAAATACTTGAGATTGTTGCTGGTCATTTGTAGACACGTGTTATGGGAGAAAATTTGCATCTTCCAAGAAGCATGAGACATTCCTGGTAGGACCAGACCCAGGCTACATTCTGCTTTCTTGTTTCAGATATAGACTGCAGAGAACTATACTCTTTTGTGGTCTAGAGGTGTCACATTCCGTTTTTCCTTTTGCATGAATTGTTGGCAGAGTTGCCATGTAAAATGGTCCACAAGGAGGTGCAGAAGTGTTCTCAGTCATCACTACAATAAGGCTCTCGCATATCTTCCTGACAAAGCAAGAGCGGGATAAGTAACATGAACACTGGTGTTCTGGTATGTGTGAAGGACAGTCCATTCAGAGTGTCAAGTTGTTACGAATGAGCAGTCTCTACAGAAGCAGTGTCTATAAGGTTTTATCCCAAGAAGATAGGTGCACAAGCAGATGGAATGCATAGAAATCTCTCAGTGGTGTTGGCATCTTCCAGATGACTGTGTACTTGGGCAGAACTACACAGGCAGAAGGGGAGGGTGTCCCTCTGAAGCAGATTCACAGAATGGGCAAGGATCTGTAGTTGTCTACCAGCCTCCAAAGAGAGAAAGATAAAAGGCAGTTCTCATTTTCCCCCATCTTCCCTCTGTGGTCCTCTCTCCTAGACATGAGACATTCTTCTTAGTTCTCATAACTTTGGCCATCAGAACTTCTGATTCTTAAGCCTTTGGAGGCCAGAACTTAGTCCTGACAGTGCTCATGTTCTCAGAACTATATCCTAACACTGATATAAATTAATAATTTCATATTATTATTTTATATAATACTGTCACTTCCTAGGTTTTGTTGGAATTGTTACTCTGCAGAATCCTGGCTAATACATGCAGAAAAATTAATATTGAATAGTGTCACTTTATATGTGGCTATGTATTGATCAGTTAACCCAAACGAGTCCAGAAGCTAACAGGACCACAACCTTGCATTTCCCCTAGCAGCAGCAGTTCAGTTGGTACTTATTCATTCACTATTTACAGAGATGTTCTAGAACATAATTACAGTAGGTAATGAGAGCTTTTCACCCCCCTCCCAAATGTGGTATCTATGTGTGCCTAGGAAGACAGGGAAAAATAGGGATAAGGGGGCAAAGGAAGAAAACTGTGAATGCAGACACATCTTTATGTTTCTCCTGAAAGGATATTCATCTATGCTGACAGAGACAAAGGCATTTATTTTAATTTTAGCATTAAAATCAAACTTAATTGAAGCAGATCAAAAACTCTATAAATGAATAGGAGAGGAACAAAAACAGACTCTACAACAAAGGCTGCTTAGAAACCATTAGCAGCAGTTTGGAATCTATTTCATAGCTGACTTTGAAAAAATGCCCAGAAAGGTGAGCTGTGTAGTATCTGGAAGAGAAGAAAGAGGGGCATTAATAAGGATACATACATATCTAAGTGGAGAATTGTTAGTATGATGATGTGTCTGGAAGTAGCATAGCTTTTGGGATTTAACTAAAGCTTTCAGCCTCAATTTCTTCATTCAGTTAGAGGAAGTAATCATGTCTATGCAGTTATCATCATCACCATAAGTCATATGATGGAATCTTATCTTAATCCCCAATGACATGCTGCCTAGAGGTGGGGCATTGAGTGCATCCAGTTCATGAGTCTGGGGTCCTCATCAATACAGTTGTGGCCTGAGAAGATGCTCAAGCAACTTTTGAGCCCACTTCTTGATACGTAAACTTATAGTGAGGTCATCATCACTAAACATTCCAATAGTGGGATAGTGGACTTTCAATTTGCAGAGCTATGGGAAAAAACTTTCTGCTTTTCTAAGTCATCCAGGCTTTTGTAGTTTATAAAACCCTGACTAGACTATGGCACTTATTTCAGAGAAATGAATTTTGTCAGACACCTCCCTTTTAACTAAGTCCAATTATATACATCTACACAGTCTTTAATAGCTTTTTGCAGCAGTTACAAACCTTGATTCTGCAAATATACCTATTTGAGCAAGGCTCTGAAGCTAAATGGGAAGATAATGAGACAGAGGTCTGTGATGTAAACCATGTGCTGAGAGCACTAGACTGGATGTTGGCAGATATTTTCCATCAGGGTCCCATCACTCCACTTTCCAGCATGACGTGTACATGTTGAATTCTCTTTTCTATTTGTATAGTTTGTGTTTGTGTGTAGAGTATCTATATATGATGGTACACTGGTTCACGTATGGAGGCTACAACCTGACTCTGAGATAACTTTTTCAATTGCTTCTCTGCCTGATTTGTTGAGACAGTTTCTCATTGGGCATGGAATTTCCTATTCCAGCCAAACTGGCTGGCCAGTGAATCTCGAGGGTCACTATAGTGTCCACTGTTCCCTAGAGTCCAGGAGTTATAGATGTTTACTGACACAACTTCCATTTGTATGAGTACTAGGGATCTGAACCGAGGTTGCATCCTGTATATGACCAATCCCAAATGCCAACACATTACTCATCTGCTTCTTTAATCCACATTTCCACAGTTGGCCGCATTGTCTCATGCAACAGATTCTCATGTGGCAGTACCATCTATTTCTGTATCTTTGGGTGTTCTATATCTCCATCTTAATTTTTTCTCCTAAGGCTAGGTCTTTAGTCCTCTGTGAATATCTGACAGGTTTAAAGTCTTCAACATATCCAAAGCTATGTTTATTGTCTGACATTTTAACCTTTCTTTTTCCTCAATAACTATCAACTTCAGAAACTGGATTGCCATCCACTGCCCCAGGCACCCTCGACAGACACCTGAAATCCTCAAGTCCACCTTTCCTGGAACAGTCCTTTGAATTATGATCTACTCTTTCTTTTCCATTCTTTCTACCCCCAACTTGGCTCAGATTCATATTCTTTCATGCCTGGATTCCTGCCATATGCTTCTAGTCTCTCCTAGCGTTTTCTTTCAACATATGCAGTCCAATCTACCACCTTGGTAGCGAGGATGTTCTTGAAACAGCCATCAGTCCCAGTACTTCCCTGCTGAGCGCTATACAAAATCTCTTTATGGTCCTCACAAGAGGAAAAGTCTTCTTGGCTTTGTTCCCAGACTCTATTGTTCCTACCCGTCATCTTCCTCTTTAGTGCTCCTTATCATCTCTCGTTTATGCTCAGTCTCCTATTATAAACACCTCTACCTGCTTTCAGATCTTTAAACATCTCATAGTGCCTCTCGGTTCTGAAACTTTGTTTACGTAATTACTCTTGCTTTGAGACTTCTCCTATTTGCTTTTCTATACAATCACCCGCACTTAAACTGTTCAAATTCTATACATCTAATCTAAAAATCTTTATTAAAGTTGTTATCATATAAGTCATATATTACAATAGTCTCTCATTCTGAATGTGATGATAGATTGTAACATGCTATTTTTTAATCACCTACTAACATTCATCTTTGTCCTCTTATTTTAATTATTTTATTTCATGTGAATGAAAGTTTTGCCTGCCTGTTTGTACAACATGCAAACAGAGACCATGGGAAAGTGTCAGATTTGCTGAAACTAGACAGATGGCTGTAACAGACTGCTATGTGGGTGCTAAGAATTGAATTCTAGTCCTCTGAAAGAATAGCCAGTACTCTTACACATTCATATCTCCATCCCCCTTTGTTTCTGTATTTATTCAGTTCCCTGAGAAGCAAATTCTGGTATAAGCTGTTATTATTTGGGTGTGAGTTGCCTTTCAAAGTCCGCTGCTTATTATGCCTGGTTCTTAACCTTTGATAATACTAGGAGGTAGTATAATTTTAAGATGAATCTCAGGAGTGAATTTTAGATCATTGATAGTATGACCTTGATCAGCACTATAAAATCCTCACTTTT